>NC_089755.1:4799017-4816517 GCF_040412425.1 Macrobrachium rosenbergii
GTAACTCTCTTCAGTTTGTTTGGGCATTAAAACATAAACAAGAGGCAAAACATGATACTATGTATGTACAGCTGCTTGAGTAAAGGGGCTGGTCTGAAAGCCCATCTGCATAACATTTGTTTGACTGATAATATTAACTAGATTTTCTGAGTCGAAAATAGAATAATTGGTCTGGTCCATCATCACTGTCGAACAGAAGAAAAGGTTGATTTGTTTGTGTCACTTTGTAAGTCAGAGGTATGTTTAACTGGAGTAAACATAGTGAATTTGAATATTCGAGGGCGCCACGTTTCTAACATTTCGGAGTGTTCCTTTTTCAGTATTGGAGGGTTGGTAGCCAGCAACTGCTTGGGAGACCCCAACGTATGCCTGGGCAGGTAACGTTGTTTCCGGAGTCGAAATGGCTTTTTCTTTCGTGGCATTTATCACTCTACAGTAGTAGATTTAACAAGAGCGTCATTGCCCGCATAATTGTGTTCTCCAAATCGTTTTGTAATGGATTCTCTATTTGTATGAACTCTTGCGTGGGGCACTTTGTTGCATAAACTTGATCACATTTCCAAATAATATTTTCTCCACTTGTCCTCTTCTCACAAATAGATTACCATTATCAATGAGCTTTTTCTGTTTTCTTATGCTTAAGACGTATTAGTGAGTCATCTTGAGGGCTTGCGAGTGTGCAGTCTTCGTAAGTATACAAATAAGCCGAAACTGAGAAAACAATTTCTTCTGGCAGAAATTTAGTAGCAGGACTTATAGTGTGAATTCGAATGGCTTATTGATTACAAAATCGCGAACTACTGAACTACAGAAGGGGATCTGTCCATAACTTGTCTTTTATGGGCAATTGATACCCAGTAAGAAGATTTCTCTCGCCATTGGCTTCGAAAATAGTGAATCACTGGACTGTATAAGCCGAGTTGCACATAACTTGGCTTTCTTTGCAAATGATACGGTGAGTAGATATGCTCGCCAATGACCTCAGTAAATAGTGAACTACTGGACTATATATCTAAGGGGAATTGTCCATAGATAAGTTTTGCTTTTATTTTTAGCTTACCTTTGAATCTCTACATTTTTTTCAGAATATATATTGATGGTTGTACGCCATGTTGAAAACAAGCGATGAAATTATTTGATGTAAATATTTAACAATTACATTGCAATGAAATGCTTCAGTATGTAATTACCATGCGATGAAATTAATGCAAAGAAATTATCACGATGAAATTACGGACGCCTTTAAAAATTGCGCTCCAATGAAAAAATCATTGTTATTGGAAACTTCCTTATCTACAGCACCAAGGACATAAACAGCCGCATTTCTAACAGCCTCCTGTGTCTTCTGTCCACAACACTTTGGAGCAAGAGCCCGATCAGCAGCTCCATAAATTATTTTCGGGACTAAGCTTCAGCGTCCCAGGAAGGCTGAGGATGTGAGATAAGGAGTGCGGGTCACCTTCCAGGATTTTATGGCTCCGATACAGAAACATCCTCTCAAAATGGAAGCCATGCTGGTGTCGACCATAAATACAAGGATTTGGGGCTCTAAGGAGCCAAATTTCAAGGACCCTATTTTAATATAAGGATTTTGCAAATACGCTTTCTTTTGGCAAGTGTCTCTTAAACCTTGATAGCGATTAACTCTGGCAGGTACTTCTGTTCCCCAGTGTTTGTTTGCTTGTGTCACTGGCTGTATGTATGCTTGTCCGTGCACAGATTTCCTCTAAAACTTATGAACAGAACGGAAAAAACGTTTGATCAACAGACCTTGAGACAGAGAGATCCAACCGAAGCGAATTTCAACTAATTATCATGGAAGGTTGGTTACGGCCAAATGACGTCATTGTTTTTGTAATGGCTCTTGATAAGGGGACAGATCCGAATGTAAATCTTGGGTTTTATCGATACTGTAATGGTGCCCAGCAATGCAGTTTTGTGTAGGATAGGATACAGAGTGAATTAAAGTCTAGATGAAGCTACAGCGGATAAACATGGCGATAAGGGTTTGCTTTCATTACTGACGGAATTCAGTAAAATGCTCTTAGATCCACGAAAGAATAAATATAAAGTAATTCTGATATATATATATATATATATATATATATATATATATATATATATATATATATACATATTATATATATATATAAGTATATAAAATTTATTCAAAAAATTTTCTAAATCCAGACTATATCCACGTTAATTATAAAGGGAAGATTAAGTCATGAGTGAACTGAAATCTTTATTAGCATAATTAAAGAAGTTTAATCAGAACAGGTATCATCACAGAGCACCTCCAGACATTCATTACCTGACTGTCATTACGAGAGATTTACTTTTAATGATAGAGGAAATTTATTCATAGAGAAAATATCATCCTGTCTTTCATTTATATTATTATCAGGTGGTCACGCACCACTTAAAAGGAGGAATTCATTAGAATCACTTCAAAGTGAAAATAAGGTTTGTTCATAAGCGGGAGACAGAATTCTGCACCGCTCGCTGATTCCCTCATCATGAATTTCTGCGAGCAAATGCGTTTGCATTTTACTAAGTCATGCGCAAAGAAAGAGTATTATTATTATTATTATTATTATTATTATTATTATTATTATTATTATTATTATTATTATTATTATCCAGAAGATGAACCCTATTCATATGGAATAAGCTCAAAGTGGCCATTGACTTGAAATTCAAGCTTCCCAAAGAATATGGCGTTCATTTGAAAGAAGTAACAGAGGATGATAATAGGGAAATACAGAAAGCAGAGATCAATTACTACAAAAACACAAAAGAAATTAACAAATTAATAATTAAACAGATAAAAATGTCAGCAAATCGTAGAATACAAGAAGTGCATACTCACTTGAACTTTTGAGGTTTCAATTACACAACATCCTTGGCGAGGCTGTTCCACAGTCCACGGTGTGAGGAATAAAGGACCTCTGCAACCGAGAAGTTCGACAGCGAGGCTAAACATTCACTGCCTGTTGGTGCTTCTGCTGTTCAGCGAATCCTGTCTGTCGCTCTCGGCGGCAGGGAAACAGGATCACGGATCAGTTGTGAATGGTGAGGGGAGTTGATAACTAGAATGGAACCTTCACCACGTTCACAGTTTCTTGTTACTTTGATCCTCTCTAAAAGGAACACAAAGAGTAACTGTTTGACTTATGAAACCTGGTCACTTTCGGCTATCCAGCGCTTGAGACAGTGGAAAGAGGGAGCTGGAGTGGTTGGAGAAAGATACAGAGACCCAGAAAACAAGAGAGATGACGCACGAGGAGCTAATGGAGACCTGGGAGGAAACCCACAGCCCACACGAAGTCATTAGAGAGGTTGACAGCAGGGAATCCAATGGAAGTGAAGTAAAGGCCAAAGAGTGGGCCGAAGAGATGCCGTAACGTCCTTAGTTATGCCTCTAATGAGGGCACTTCGGGCATTACTCCCGTGGGGTTTCATAATGGTGATGATGTCGAGGCCAGGAAATCACTAACCCTTGACAATCTGTTCGGACGTCTTGAAAGTTTGTCAAGAAACGACAAAACCCCCAAATATATGAGGGTTTTTATGAGGTTAAAAGAGATACAATGATGATACCGTGGAATGAAATGAAATATAACATTCAGACCAAAGGCCTCAATTCAACGCTGAAAGGGAAATTGAGAATAAAGAAGTTTTCCAAGTGTAACAGGAGGAAAACCTCACAGTTGCACTATGGAACAATTGGGTGGAAAGCAAGATGGAAGAAAAACCATATGAACGGAGGTACAGTAAAATGAATGAAAGGGGTTGCAGCAAAGGGCCGGAAGGATTCCAAAGAACCTTGGTAATGCCTATGGCACCACCTACTGATGAATGTAATGTGTGTGTGCCACTGCAACCGTCACCAAGACGGGTCGAGCATCAACAGACCCTCAATATCAATACTACAATTCTTTTACTACTGATCAAATCTGTATCACCAATCTGTTTATTAAACTGAAAGCAGCTCAGATTGCTTAATGCTTCCTGGCTGAAGACTAAAGAGTCTGAGTCTGAGTAATGAAGATGAGTAAATAACAGGAACATGTTCCAGGAGTCATGAAGCCTGGTTCAGTAAATAAGACTATGAAACACAATTTGAAGAGGATTACTAATTCTTAACATTCCTGGGACAGGATGATTCTGATTGACCTGTTTTCTCAAATACTATCTGTCGTAAATAGCTTCAATGTATTTAATTACGAAGTCTCCTTCCATAATGACTTTAACATGTTTTTACTGAAATGATCAGCCTTCCTTCGACAAGGAATGAAACAGAAACAAATCAGGTCGAACCAACGAATACATAACACTTATTATCATCAGTATAATGGAATGGAATGGAATATGAAATTTTGGTAAAAGGCCAAGCGCTGACACCTATGAGGTCATACAACGCTGAAAGGGAAACTGACTACAAAGATTTTAAATTTTTATCAGGAGGAAGGCCTCTCAGTTGCACTATGAAACAATTGTTAAGAGAGGGTGGAAAGTAGATGAAAGGAAAAGAATATGAGCGGAGTTACAGTAAAAGGCATGAAAGGTGTTGCATCTGGGGGCCGAAAGGAACATTGCAAAGAAGCTATAATGCCTATAGTGAACAGCGTCAGGTGCACTGACGGCACACTCCCTACTTACGGGGTCACTGGTAGAATAAAAATTAGTCTGGTTTCAAAAACTGCAGCGCTGGAACAAAGAGTTTCGTCTAACCTTTTCAATTCTGTAATCATCAATTGGCTGTTCAGCACTTCTCCCAAACGCCACAAAACCTAACTGCCAGAAAAAGGCTGATCTGTGAATGAGGTCACTTATCCAGACTTACACAAATTCTTTCCAGAGGAATTTCGTTAAAACACAAAAACTCACGCGGCCACAATCATGACCTCCTCTAATTCTGTTGATGGGGCAAATGCACGAGAGCGTTAGAATATCTAATCTGTTATTTTCCACTTTAGTTTATTTTTCACATCAAATTTGGGTGTGAAGGACGCTTCTCATCGACCGTGGAGCGCTAAAGAGCAGACCCGAATTTCTGATGTTCCTTCTAATTAAGTTTTACTCTCCACTTCTTTTTAGACGAGTGTAATGGCGCCCTCAAGGGTTATTATAAGCCATTGGCTGCACATTCAGTTTTAACCTCGACGCTAAAAGGGCAGAGAAAGAGAGAGAAAGAGATACTAGCCTCTCACCAACTTCCTAATTGCTAATTGATTCCCTTCACAACTTCACAAGTAAAAATTTAGCATAAATATTTTGTTGAGCAGGCCGACCTGAGTCTCATTTTGTGGTTTATTTGTTATTTGTCTTATTTACTTTACTTCTTTATTTATCTTATTATTTTCCCTTTATTTTGTTTTTCTCTGTTATTTCTCTTCCATTGTTTATCCTTTACTTCTCAGTTCCTCTTCTGTACTTGCTGTTTTCCATACTGGGGCAACTGGGCTGTGGCATTTTGCTTTTCCGACTAGGGTGGAAGCTTGGCTTATAATAATAATAATAATAATAATAATAATAATAATAATAATAATAATAATAATAATAATAATAATAATATGCTGAATGTCTAAGTAAAACGTTTGCCGTCAGAAAGGGCCTTAGCAAAAAGAAAAAAAAAGGGGAAATCAAATTGACATAGCAAAAGCACTTTTGTGTATTCTGTTACTTTTATCTACAATTATTATGGAAAAGCAACTGTTCACGAATACACCCATTGTGTCTACAACAGTGAGAATGTAAATCTCGTCTAACAACTTCTGATACGTAAAGGAAAAAGTAAGCTTTGAAGATTCCATTTAAGAGTTTTTATAATCCCTTCCAAAAGACAAAAGCACTTCTCCACTGGAAATAGAACCAGAAACATGTTGGCTGATGTTTAAGCATAGTGACGTTATATTTACGTTTAAGTATAGTGACGTTGGTATTTGATGTTTAAAGTATAGTGACGTTGGTATTTGATGTTTAAGTATAGTGACGTTGGTATTTGATGTTTAAAGTATAGTGACGTTGGTATTTGATGTTTAAAGTATAGTGACGTTGGTATTTGATGTTTAAGTATAGTGACGTTGGTATTTGATGTTTAAAGTATAGTGACGTTGGTATTTGATGTTTAAGTATAGTGACATGAAACATGAGAATAAAAACGGAAAACTCCTGCACCATTATTTTGAACTATTTGCAGGCAGGTAACGTACAAGTTATGACGTCAGAGCACTACAAGGTTAATGCACGAGTCATTAATGAGTCAGTGAATAAAATGTATAGAATGAATGTCCGGGTTTGTTATCTGTTGCTGTTCAGACCAACCCGCAAGAATGAAATTCCAATATGAATCAAAACAATACCGGAATAATGCACGAGTACCACATGAGTAATGAGTACATATGAACAATGATTCTGCAATAAATACAATGACCAACCATTTTCTACTTTATTTCCTAAACTGGACTCGCTGCTTCTTTCTGGTATTAACAATCTAAATACATTACCTAAGATTAAGTGCCACATCAATGATTAATAAATAAGAGGACAAATTCTCAAAAAAACGTATCTTTCGCAACAGCTGATTCAGTCGCTGAAGCTTGCTAACAAGGCGCTTACAAATGTGGATGGGTTTGCGTGACAGGTGCTACCCCCATCATCTCATCTGGCTGCTACAATTGTGGGTTTGGTTAGAGGTGGGATTATGATAAAAAAAAAAAGACTCCGGGATTGTATCTCTAGGAAAAGGGCAATTTACTTTAAACTCCCGCAATTCGTTCAGGCAAGAAAACAAACTTTCACATTTTTATTCAGACAACCCACTTTGGGTGGGAGGTATTGTTAATACTGTCTGGCAGTGTCACTGTACCCAAAACGGGTGTCCACATTATTTCCTGTAAAGATGTGCCCAAATCTATGTCGGGGAGACTGAAAGAGATTGCTCAGTCAGATTAGCCGAGCATAAAAATGCATGTAGGACCGGGCCCAGGAACAGTGCCGTAGCCAACCAGTGTCTTCATTTAGACCATCAAATTTCTTTTGGCAAGGAAAAGATTATCTGCAAGTCGCATAATGCCAATAAAAGACGAATAGTAGAGGGAGCACTCACCAGACAGCTGGACACTTTCCAAGGAAACAAAGCCTTCACCTCCGAAGCCGTATTTAAAGACCAGTTACTATGACTGACGCCCAATCTACAATTAGATATTTTCGAGGAAATTGCTCCTTCGGCCAACAAACGACTTAATTACCTAAACAATAACAAGAAGGCGCCTTCAAGAAATGAGATGCTCAAAGAAGACCCCAGACTGACGGTTTCCACTTTAAATGTCATTTTTCCCCATGTTACTCTACACCTGCGCTGCATACAAGGTTATCGGTATTTCTGTTATGTAAAGTAGTACTTTTCTCTGCCTTAAAATATCAAACATCTTTTTATGGCAAACAGGATCGAACGCTTTTCAAAGGTCCATGGAACAAAGGAAAACGAAACAACTCTGTGAAGTTTGTTTTAACCGATAAAAGCCATATCTGAGCTATGAAAAGGTTTTATAAGCCAACTGGGTATCCGTTGTTTCAAAATATTTCTGGCATCCCTGTAAAATTACATTCAAATAGTTTCGATGTAATGGATTCTAAAGCTATTGGTCAGTAATCAGACATAAATGACAGACTTTTCTGCTGGTCTTTCATTAGAGAACATATTTTGATATTGGTTAAAATCTCTGGCATGTAACTAAGTAAGCAAAAGGCACACACATATAAATATATATATGTATGTATGTATATGTATATGTATATATATATATATATATATATATATATATATATATATATATATATATATATATATATATATATATAAAGAGAGGTAAATAAACAGGATAGGATGAGCATATTTTAAATGTTCTCCAGTTACGTTATCTAAACCCGGGGAACTAGTTAATCTGTGCTAAGCCTCTTTCACGTCACTTACAGAAATACTCGGAATTTCTTCAATGATACTAAGTGGCCTCCAATCATCGATAGGAGGGTGACCTTCTACTGACATCATTTGAGCGTCATGTTCTCTCCAACACTCAGCTGCTTCCTTTTGCCGCGATAAGCCGTTCATCTTTACAGGCAGTTTCAGCAACTTTTTTCCTCTCACTTTATTAACCGTTTGCCATGGCCTTTTCCTCTCCATGTCTTTGGCCGTCTCGTTTCTTGATGTAACGTCCTTCGTTCCTTTTACTACTTCTAAGGCATTCTTTTATATATATATATGGTCAGTATGTGTTTAATTTAACGTAAATTAATTTGTTTTGAATAAGTCACTTTGGCAGCAATTATTTTTTTTGGAACGTAATGACCCTTTTTCCTCCTCCCCGACATTTCTGACTTGTTGTATAGTTTTAATTACAATGAGCTTGTTTTATTTTTCATTGTTTGCGTTGGTCATCCGGAGCTGTATTCGGCGCTGTCTCAGGTCTGAGTGAGTCGTTTTCTGGACCATTAACATTGTGAGGGCTTGACTTATTTTGGATTATCACCGGATTACGAGATCTGCCTTTCTTCAGTTGCTGCTGCTGAACCCTTTTGGGAGTTTGTTTATTCTTCAGTCTGCGCCCTTGGTTCAGTTATTTTGCCAAGGGGACCTCTCTACCAACTGGTAAGGTGTGATTACCTGTCGGACGGCCGTGTCCATTGATTGCCTTGCGATGTTAGGAGTGATTTTCTTCAGTCTGCGCCTTACCCAGTTATTTTGCCAAGGGGATCTCTACATTTGGTAAGGTCTTAAGAATATATATTATTCCTTGACCCATGATTTGAAGGCTGTAAGAAGCCACTACCAGTTAGAGCTCACTTAAGAGAAGCAATTTATTTTTCGTTAGTATAAATATTTAGTGTGTAAATAAGTTAGTTATTCTGACTTTTCGACATTCTATTACTTTCAGGCCTCTCTTTAGTGTAATTGCATAGTCTGGTCTCAATTTGGTGTAAGTGTGTTTGTTATTCAAGGATGTTTTCAGTGTGTGGTTGATTTTTGTGTTTATTTAATGTATTTTGTAAGAGGCTTAGTGGTCATTTCTTTTTCTAAAAGTTTGTATTAAATATTAAGGTTTTATTCAGTTTTTCTTTATCCTCCTGATTCCATCTCTGTACACTCTGTTGCGCTATTCCAATTTATTGTGGACTTGGTCGTTAGTGACTTTATTTGTATTTTTTTTAAGAGACTTGAGTATGTTTGATGGGCTTGGGCCTATAACAATATATATATATATATATATATATATATATATATATATATATATATATATATATATATATATGTCAGTTTTTCATCTTTTTCCCAGTGTACGTCATTCTTTCTCCAAAAGACAGCTAAGAAAGCAGATGTGCATTCTTTGAATTTTTTTATTCTTCCAAATATCCGAAGACCGAACAGCGCCATCAACAGCGGTGGAATGACTAAAAAAACACAAGAAACTACTTTATACGAGACTGAAATGTAGACAGATGGAACTGACTCGAACTAGAAGCTAGAATGCCTTATGGAAAGCCGTAATAGCCGATGGCCAGGCAGATTTTCAGGAAGGGATTCATTCATCATGTATCAGTTCCAGACGCTGCATGGGGATAATATACACTGGATCCACACACCCACTCCTTGTCTAAATCCTACTCCTCCGCTTTTAATCCTTCTACTATCCCTCTTATTTCCTCAGTCAAAGTCCTATCTTGCACCTTCAGCATTATGTTTGTTAATATTATGGTCCTACAATTCTGAAGGTCGCCTAAAAATATCTTTTGTACAAAGAAGCAGTTATTCCTCCCACCTATTTTATGGAACCTTTCCTTCTTTGGAAACATATCTACACAGACCTAATCAGCCTCTGAATCACTCCCCTCTTTCATCATACTGTTACTTTACTGATAAACACACCAATTCCTGGGTTCCTTTACTCTTCTTCTACTTCCTGAATTGGTATTCTGACTTAACTCACCGCTTCACTCCTGTACCATTCAAATTTTCCTCTCGTCTACCCTTCATATTCAATAAATCATATTCATATGATTTATTTCCTGTGTTTTTAGCATCAGTATCTTCAGTTACTTTTTGAATAGTTTATGAAAATGCAAAGTTGTGTTTTTAGAATGGGAATTTTTATAAAATTCCTATGAGATCTTTCACATTCAATAAATAAATTCATATTCAATAAATAAATTCTCTCCAATATACTGCCTAAATGGCATCGCAGGTTCGCAAAAATACAAAACTGAGAAAAATGGCAGATACTCCCTTGCCTTACTACTGATTTTGCAGATACTGCAAAAAGAACTCCCAATACTCGTGGAAAGCATTTGAAAAATGGAACTGCAATAACTTGTGTATTCGTGTTTCACAACCCAATAGGTGGCATATCTCAATTTCGAAAACTTTGCAGAAACTGCAGTTTTCCATTTTAGGGCAGTATAGGACTGCAAACTTTTTTTGGCTGCATTTCATCATTTGCATCTTTTATTTTGAGACCCATTATCTCTTTAATTAACTACTCTCTCTGTATTTACTCTGCGTAGAACAACTTATCCTCTCTCACTTATCAAGTGGTATATTTTTCTCTGACACTATAATTATTTATAACCTAAAAATATTTGGACTGAGGTATGTGGAGTTAATATCTGTTATGCATGCACAGAAAGTTCTGATGATACCATATTAAAAATACATCTTTGAGTTACATCAAATTATTGAGGAAACCAGTAAAAAGGAAGAACAAGCTAACCTGATAGAAAGGAGACTGCAAATACGGAAAATTTCCAAACGAACCCAAACAGACCAACCAGAAAAGCAGGTTGAACACTGAGTATGTTGTGGTGCCACGCAAAGGCAGGAGGGGCACCTGTTCAATACGCAACTGAAGTTTATAGCGAGGTGAAGGTGTGCAGCACTTAAGAGTAAACACCAAGCGCCGCACTGTGCAAAAGGAAAGTTCCAATTGTAATCAAATAAAGAATTTCCTGTTGGTGACACAGTTGTGCATTATTCATAAGTTGCTAATGGAAACAGCTATGGTTCAAAATGAACCGAAGAAGAAGAATCCTAGACTCCTGCAGACTTTTTAAAGATGCAAATTGGCGCCCTTCCTCTCTCTCTCTTAGGAATACCAAATTTCTTCTCTTTTGGTGCATTTGGGTTGGTTGAAATTTCCGTGTTTTCAGTGCATCAGTAACATCTGTTGCTTTTTGAATGGTTTACGGAACGCAAGTTGTGTTTTTGACATGAAGAATTTATTAAATTCCCAAGGAGAAGTTTCTTTATAGATGTAGCATTTACAGTAAAATATATCCTCTTATAACAGTACAGGTTTGAACTTTAAAATATAAAAATTCCAGAATAAACAAAACTGAAAAAAACTCTTATTTCTATGTGTAATACATATTAATCTCAACTCATTCAAATTTATTGAGAATAAAATATAGAATTTAGGCCAAAGGCCAAGCGCCGGGACCTATGAGGTCATTTAGCGCTGAAACAGAAATCGACAGTAAAAAGGTCTGACAGGTGTAACAGGAGGAAAACCTCGCAGTTCCACTATGAATCAATTGACAGGAGAGGGTGAATAGCAAGATAGAATGGAGGTACAGGAAAAGGAATGAAAGGAGTTGCAACTAGGTGCCGAAGGGACGCTGCAAAGAACCTTAAGTAATGCCTACATTGCACCGCATAAGGTGCACTGACAGCATTACCCTCTTGCGGGGCTCAATTTTCAAATTTTATTGAATTTATAAATAACTGAAAAGTTAGTTATTCCTTTTCCCTGCCTCCTGTACACGCAAGCAATCCCTACTGACGTCATGATCATGTCCTTTAACCTTGCATGCTTCTTATGTACTCCTTCCTCTTCACTGTTTAACTATATATAATCTGTTCTGATCCTCTTCTCTCATGATACCCTGCTTTCAAGCCTCTCATGGAACTCGCCTCTCATTTTAAGCTAACACTGATCGGATATACCACCATACATTCCTTTCTTCTTCAGTACATTCTCCAATTTGGTCTTCCATATACTGTGTAGAAACATAATTTATCAAAGTCTTTTTTTCCGCTTTTCACTTTTTATGTCTATTTGTGAATATTTTTCTTTTGAAACCCTGCATTTCCAACATCCAATTACTCTTCTAAATTCATTTTGTTGAATTCTCAGAATACATTTTACTTCGCACTCTCCCTGTCACTCACATTTGCAGTTAAGTCACCTAGCGCAGTCATACTTTCAAATTCATGCTACTTGGGTAGGCATAGATTATTATTTTTCTAAAAAAAAAACATTTCCTGTCCTCTCAGAATGCGGGAATAAAACAGTATTATTCTCAACACACTGTGTGTGGTGTGGGTCATTTTCTGACTGGGAAAAAGGTGTGTTTTCAATGCCAAATCCAAAATCTTTGCAAAACTGGAGAAAATAAAGAAGTCTGGGAATTTTGGCTGGGCTTGAATGTAGTTAGAAGGAAAATATATTTTCAATTGGTAAGTGGAGGTTTAAGGGTTATAACTGCCATAACTGAGACAAAAGAAAATAGTTATTATTCAGAATAAAAAAATAATAACATATTCAGGGGAATGAATTTGATTAGTGTTTCAGTGCCATTAATATTGTGGGTAGCTTTGACAAGATACACATTAGTAAGTCCGTTGATTTTCTTTCAAAGTAGAATTAAGTGTGGCGGAAGAAGACAATTTGTCTTAGTGAAGCAAATGAATAGCGAGGGAAGTGGTTTCGAGGAGTCTGAATCTGCATTTCACCAGGAGAAGAATAAAGCAGGGTTGTGCTGGCTACGCAAATGCAGGAAGACAAATAAAGGAAGTGAAGTTAGAGCTGATAAGTATGGAGGACATGCAGTGAACAATGAATAGAATATAGAATTTGGGCCAAAGGCCAAGCGCTGGGACCTGTGAGGTCATTCAGCGCTGAAAGGGAAATTGACAGTAAGAAGGTTAGCAAGGTGTAACAGGAGGAGACCCTGGCAGTTGCACTATGAAACAATTGTTAGAGAGGGTGGAAAGACAGATGGAAGAAAGAGTATGTGACTGGAAGTATAGTAAAAGGAATGAAAGAGGTTGCGGCTAGGGGCCGAAGGGACGCTGCAAAGACCCTTAAGTAATGCCTACAGTGCACCATGTGAGGTGCACTGACGACACTACGCCCCTACGGAATAGAGTGAACGAGAATGAGGAGATCCATTCTCATCAAACGCAGCCATTATCGCTCAGCACTCTGAGTCACTATGCATTAGTGGCAGTTTCTTCCTCTTCCTGCATCACACCAAAGCTTCTTGCGGTTGTGGCGTGGGACAGGCAGTTTTAAAGTAGCGCCAAATAACTTTTATAGATGCAAAACGTTCTTGCGTTAACAAAAGAATTTAATTTTCATTTCAGTGTTCGCACTTAGTTTCCGGAGTTATTCTTTTAAATATAAATGTATTTTTAGTAAAGTATAAAAGCATTTTCAAAAGGCAAAGATGGACACTGAGGAACAAATGTGTTGCTACTTTAAACAGTATTGATGAATATGTATTAAAGTTACCTAAATTGCATATAAAATTCTGTTTAATTATACTTAGTAGTCAATGTGTTTGGAATTTTTCTGTACAAATTCAGCATTAAAGCATGAAGGACCTTATGTTTAATTCCTGTGAAGAAGGATTAGCACGCACACCAATATATATATATATATATATATATATATATATATATATATATATATATATATATATATATATATATATATATATGTGTGTGTGTGTGTGTGTGTGTGTGTGTGTGTAAATGTGCATGTATATATATTTATATATACAGAATATATATATATATTATATATGATATAATAATGTGTAGTGTATTTGTTTATTTCTAATATTTGATTAGTTTTAGCTTACAAAAATAAAACAAACCTACACCAGGTACAGAAAAACGGAGGTTTTAGTAAATCATGCACTAAACACTGCAAATGCAGCATGATGGAAAAAAGTCAGTTTTACACAATGACGCTTCATATGTTCAGGGATTTAGGTCTCTCTCTCTCTCTCTCTCTCTCTCTCTCTCTCTCTCTCTCTCTGCTCATAAATCCGATGATATTTACAGCTTAGGTTTCAACATCAGCTATTTTCGTTCAGCACTTAAAGTTATTGCAGTATCTGCCTTCAAATTTCCTCTTCCCTACACTAACTGGAATGGCTTTAGGAATGGCAGAGCATAAACAAGCCCTGGGTCGTAAAAGAAAGAACGGGAATCGAGTACTTTCTTTGTGAGGCAAAATAAAATAATTTCATTGATGCACACACCCATTTGTATGTCAAATAACAAACTGGTCGCAGAAAAAAGAAACTTCATGACATTGGGCTGTTCCCTAAATGGTTTTGCTTGAATCATGTCTCTTCTATTCAAAGTTTGGTAGTTTTATTTTCGTACGTAACTATTATCTTCGCCATACTTCGTAAACAGCTCTTAAGAGTTAAAAATTTGAAATCTGTTGATTTGGAGGTTCAAAGTCAAGTCGTGCATAATGTCTGAGAAACATTATGTATCTCCCGATCGTTCAAGTTGACAAGATAAAGAAATCCTGTAAGAGGATAGTGCCGTCACTGCACCTCATGAGGTGTACTGTAGGCATTATTTAAGGGTCTTTGCAGCGTCCCTTTGGCCCTAGCTGCAACCCTTTTCATTCGATGTATTTTTCCTCCGTTAGTATTCTCTTTCTTCCATCTTACTTTCCACCCTCTCTAACAATTGTTTCATAGTGCAACTGCGAGTTTTCCTCCTGTTAACCTTTCAGACCTTTTCACTGTCAATTTCCCTCTCAGCTTTGAGTGAGGGTGAAAGACCTCATATGTTCCAGCGCTTGACCTTTGGCCTAAATCCTATATTCTATTCTAAGATAAAGAAATGTGGGCATAGAAGCCTGGAAGACTGGAATTTGGATTTCCGGGCCGCTAGCTTCCCTCGCACGGTTAGCTGAAATATTGAATCTTCATCAAATCTCAGAACGAAACAAGTAGAGTAATAGTGTTAGACAAAAAGAGGGTGTTTCAAACAAACTGAAAATACCTACATCTTCAATAAGCAAAGTTTCTGTAATTTGCGGAATACAGCAGCTGAGAATCGAAAATATCAAGTTTATTTGAGACGTTTAACGGCAGTGTCTCAAGCGCTAAAAACTAAAATTGAGAAAACGCAGTCAAAGTTTATTACTTTCTAGAATGCGAGACTCAGCATTTAAATGAGTAATGACACTGGGGGCTTGTTTTTAAAATAAAGGTTATTGTGTCTGCGTTCAAACCATCATTGTAAAAATAGTCAAGAGTTTAATGCATGTGCCGAAAGATAAAGCGATGACTGCATTCATCTTGAAATCAATCTTATACCTGGGTACACTGAATCAGATAAAACACACACCAATAATTTCTGTAACCCTCTAGGACCAAAGATATTATCTTGTTTTTATTTATCATTCTGGATAATTTCTTTGATTATCTTAATCTACAGGAATAACTAGTGATTTTGTTCACTTCAAAGACCTAAAAGCTAATGCTTTACAATAAAAACAGCAGTAGAAAGATAATGAGATATTTTAATCAGAATACTCTGAGGCTGATACAGTCGTCTCACCTGCAAAACAATAATACCATGTCAATAATAGCTAAAATACATTTTGATTGAAACGCGCCAATTATTATTTCAGGCGAGAATCAGACGTCATAGTCCAGTAAATCATTATCCACGTCATTCTCATGAGGAGCATTCATGGTGTCTGGGGTATGGCGAGGTGCATCTGATCACAAAAGCTGGTTGAAGTATGTCATGAAAATCTGGGGATGAATGGAACCAGATCTTTGTTACATAAGCCTTTGGCTACATTTTGTTTCACCAGCAAAAGTCCCGACTTCTTTCTGCCCCTGGAAGGCCCTGAACATTGTCATCTGGCATTCGTGTCGGACATGATGAAGAGGAACCAGTATTATTAACAACAAAGAACAAAAAGAAGCACATTAAATCCAGAGACGATCATGGGGAAGGAAGGTACAAGAATGTTTTTTATTGCAGTGATAGCCAGCGCCTCCGCTGATGGCTAGCCTTTCTCATTGGCCGTGCGGGAGGTGTGGCAGGGCGTCTGGACTCATGATTGGTTTATGCACCACGGGCGCTTGCGACTCTCTGCCACCCAGACCAGCCAGTGCAGCCATGTGTAGCGTCACTAAGGAAAAGAAGTAATGTTACAAAACGAGAATTTCGACCTTGTTGTTGCGGTGTATTTTTCTTTTCTAATAACTTATCTCTTCCTTCTGTATTTCCTATTACCTTTTGTTACGTCTTTGGAAGCTTCGATTTCAAGGCAGTGGCCCCTTTGGTGGGCTTGTTCCGTATACACAGTTCATCTGAATAATAATAATAATAATAATAATAATAATAATAATAATAATAATAATAATAATAATAATAAAGATTATTATTATTATATTGTAACATTCTCTGGAATGTTACAATTTAAGCAAGATAACTGAGGGAACCATATGACAGAGCACAAGACAAGGGGTATCCATGACAACTCTCACATATTCATATTTATTCTTTACACGAGACATTCACAAATTTTCGCTTTATGAAAACACATTGTTTATTATGCCTTCAAATACTGGAAAACTGTTGTTAAATGTCTAGCCGTGTCTCTTCACTTCTCAAGAGTCTTCGGGAAGATTCTCTCTGTCTGCTGAGGATATGATGTTTGCAGCTGAGACTTTAGTCGTTTTGAGTAGAAAATAAATCGTGCACAAGTATCAGCCGTCAGGCGGTTATTGCCATCAGTGACGTTGCGCGGTGCACTATATGCATTACTTAAGGCTCTTTGCCGCGTCCCTTCGGCCCCTAGCTGCAACCTCTTTCATTCCTTTAACTGTACCTCCATTCATATTCTGTCTCTCTCTCTCATCTTACTTTCTACCTTCTTCTAACAATTATTTCCTCCTGTTGCACCTTAGCAACCTTTAACTGTACCTCCATTCATATTCTCTCTCTCCCATCTTACTTTCCACCTTCTTCTGACAATTATTTCATAGTGCAACTGCGAGGTTTTCCCCCTGTTGCACCTTTTACTCTTAATTTTCCTTTCTGCTCTGCATGACCCCATAGGCCCCTGTGCTTGGCTTTCGGCCTAAAATGTATTCGGTTATTATTCAGGCGATTAGAACTGGCATCCACGATGCTTGGAGTTTCAAACTCACGGTATTACCGACAACGCCATGGCAGAAACCCAATTTTTTTCTCCTGCTCAGAAGCCAGTGTGACGCATTTAACTACCAGCCATCAGCTGTGATCATATCTTTACAGAAAACGCTCATATATATATATATATATATATATATATATATATATATATATATATATATATATATATATATATATTGAAGATACATACATATATATACATACATACATATATATATATATATATATATA
>NC_089755.1:4821517-4834017 GCF_040412425.1 Macrobrachium rosenbergii
GCTGTTTTCGGATTTTGTGAATCTGTCAATTGTCACATAATATATTCATTATGCTTAAGAGAAATTGCGATGTTCAAATGATATCACTAGAGGCCCCAGATTAACTTACTTAACGTGAAGGAAAGTGTTAGAAATGATCTTCTGCCTGCCCTTTTACAGTGGTAAAATTATATATATACATATATGTATTATAGAGATGGGAGAGAGCATATATATATATATATATATATATATATATATATATATATATATATATATATATTATATGCATAGTGGCTCTTCAAGATTATTGCCAAGTTGCTACTACTTAATCTATAGATTAAAAAAACATTTTCCAACTATAATTTCCATTTTCTTTCCAGCACAAGCGGTTGCTTCAGAGAGAGTCGCCTTAGGAATCATGAAAATGTTCACCTTAATGGCCACAGGTGAGTATTAAACGTTTTGTTATTCAATGATATATATATAATATATATATATATATAATATATATACAGACACACACACACACACACACACATATATATATATATATATATATATATATATATATATATATATATATATATATATATATATATATATATATATATATATATATATATATATATATATATATATATACATAATTTACTAATAAACTGATCTCAAAAGTGAAGGAGCACAGAACAAGAGGTGTTTTTTGCAGAGAGATGAGAATATCGCATCGAGGTTAAGTAAGAGGCAGATAAAGGTAAGGTCAGGGAGAGAGAGAGAGAGAGAGAGAGAGAGAGAGAGAGAGAGAGAGAGAGAGAGAGAGAGAGAGAGAGAGAGAGAGAGTACATTTGGCCAAGTACTCCCGAGAGGAAAAGAAGTTGGACTGGAGGAGGAAAATGTTGAAAGAACGATCAGAGAGCAAACAGATCTTAACAACACAAGCTGACAATGGAGGAATTCGAAGATGCTGTCCACTTAAGATGGAGTCAGTATCCACTTAATATGGGGTAAATATCCCCTTAAGATGGAGTCAGCATCCACTTAAGATGGGGTAAGTATTCACTTAAGATGGAGTCAGTATCCATTTAAGATGGAGTCAGTATCCACTTAATATCGGGTAAGTATCCACTTAAGATGGAGTCAGCATCCACTTAAAATGGAGTCAGCATCCACTTAAGATGGAGTCAGTATCCACTTAATATGGGGTAAGTATCCACTTAAGATGGAGTCAGTATCCACTTAATAAGGGTGGCATCCACTTAAGATGGAGTCAGTATCCACTTAAGATGGAGTCAGTACCCACTTAATATGGGGTAAGTATCCACTTAAGATGGAGTCAGCATCCACTTAAGATGAAGTCAGTATCCACTTAAGATGAAGTCAGTATCCACTTAAGATGGAGTCAGTATCCACTTGGAGTCAGTATCCACTTCAGATGGAGTCAGTATCCACTTCAGATGGAGTCAGTATCCACTTCAGATGGAGTCAGTATCCACTTAATATGGGGTAAGTATCCACTTAAGATGGAGTCAGTATCCACTTAAGATGGAGTCAGTATCCACTTAAGATGAAGTCAGTATCCCCTTAAGATGAAGTCAGTATCCACTTAAGATGGAGTCAGTATCCACTTAAGATGAAGTGTATCCACTTAAGATGGAGTCAGTATCCTCTTAAAATGGAGTCAGTATCCACTTAAGATGGAGTCAATCATTTGAAAAGCTGAACGTAGAGGATAGAAAGAGGCAATATGGCTGACACAAGAATGGAAGCTTTGTGAATCTGAGAAAGCCTGTCCAATTGACTGTCAAGGATGTGAAGAGGAAAATTGAAAAGGTGAAGAATCGAGTCACCCAGAGTTGATGGAGTCACAAGTGAGATTCTACATTATGTTGGTGATAGCCTAATCAAGTGTTTGACCAGGGCGTGTAAGGTATGTCTGGATTTTGGAAAGATTCCAGAAGAATAAAGTGAGAGAAAAAATGGTTCCTTAGTATAAGAGAAAAGGTGATTCTGTATAAGTGTTTAAAAGAATTATGTGGACACGTTTTCACTTTAAAGATTACCTGATAGATACAGTGCAATTTTAGGCAAAAGGGAGAGCTTGTGAATCTTAGATAATTTTGGTGGAAGAGACAGATAGTGTTATTTTACCAAAGCAGTAGCGAAAGCAGATTTGAGGGACATGAGAAATCTTAATGAAATTACCAGAGATGGAATTTGGAGGCAGGAGGAAGTACAGAGTAGAATATCAATGAGTGATAAAATTTTTTAAGATGAAAGCAAATCCTGTGCTAGAATTTATAGGTAACATTAGAACCGCCTACAGTGAGCCATGCAAAAGATCGTGTGGGTGGCACATGCATTGCCCAATGAGGAACTAAGCCTCGGATAAACCATCTTGAACACTTACACAAGAACATTCAACACTATGAAATATCTTTATCTGACTTGATCATCTTGGTTCGTGGAGGGGTTGGTTTGCTGAGATCCTGTTACTTCATCAGTGAAGACACCAGTACTTGGGAAGAGAGCCGTCAAAAGTGCATAGCCTTGAATTCTGACTTGGTCAAAATCACTCATGACGACGAGTACAACTTCCTCCGTGGTGAGTAAAAGTAATCGTGAGTTTAAATGTAAGGAAGCCACTACAATAGTACCATCAAGTTTGCTTTATCAACAGAGAAGTCACTGTTCTAAGCTCAAATAGACCTAGTCAAAGATTCTGATCTTTAAAGCATTTGATATTACTGAACACAATACACTTTAATAGGAAGTTGCTGGTATGTACTAGTAAGCCCTTAGAGGACTAAGTTAACATAAAGGTTATTTCTTTTACTGGTACCAGCTGGTATCCCCAGAACAACTGCACTGTCTTGGCGATCTATCTCTCATAATGAGTTATAGAGGAGTAAAGCTAGATTATATATAATAAACTTCGAACAAGTTCACCTGTCATCTGTTTCATATAGAATTTCTAGACAGCTGATATAACTTTTTTATTTTAAAATGGCCTATGAGACAAAAGATGGAGAATTATACTTTCCCATTCAATCTAATCAGTTGCCTTTGCAGATCTTGCAAAAGGTCACCATGACCTACATAGGACTGAGTGACCCACAAGAAGAGGGGACCTATCGATGGGTTATTGTAGATGGCACCAGTTCACCAAACAAGTTGAATCATGGTAAGCTCTGAAGTTGTAACAACAGTTATTCACGATCAATGAGTCAGATACTAGATCATAAATAGCATTATGCTTCTCCAATAAAACTAGGGAAGGGAACACCCTAACCCCAAAGGCCAAACGCTGGGACTCTGAGGTTATTCAGTGACGGTAAACCGAAATTGACAGTAAAAAACGTTTGAAAGATATAACAGAGGAAAACCTCGCAGTTGCACTATGAAGCAATTGTTAGGAGAGGGTAGAATTTAAGAAGAAAGAAAGAGATTATGAATGAAGGTACAATAAAAGGAATGATAGGGGTTATAGCAGTGCCAGGGGCTTTAGGAAAGGATACTAAAGAACCTTAAGTAATGCTTCACAGTGCACCAAAATGACGTCAATACCCTCTACGGATAAAATGAGTGAGGATTACGACTCCTCTTCACTGTTTCTCAGCAAAGATTATCTTACCCCACCAGGTGGTGTGTAAAGGTGAGCTCAACAACTGTAATGGCTGTGGACTCCAACTCTTTCAGGAGAAGACTGTGCTCATTACTACTCTTTCTAATGATGGTCTCAATGATATTGCTCCGTATTAATGAAGTTCAGGTAAGGAATACTGTAAAACCATTCACAGAAAAGAATTGTTATTATACACATGTAGTCCACTTTACACCTAAAAAACAAAGTCTATAACAGCCTGTGGTGTGAATCTATTCGTAGCTACTTTCTCAGGAATACTTTGACATTGATCCAAATACAGACATCACTTCACTTACAAACTGAGTTACGCCCTGATGGCTGTTTGTATGTTGAATTGTTTGTAAGGTGGTTACTGTACTCTTCACGCCTATTTAAGTACAGTATACAGTATGATATAAATTCAATACAGTACTGTAAGTGTCTTTTCATCCTAAAACACAATTTGCTGTTCATACAATTCTCAGATTTGAAGAAAAGGTGCGTGAGAACAAAATATGAACTTACGGGTAAGTAAAGGGGAGAGCCTGAACACAATTTAATTTTGTGATCTCGTTTGTTTATCTCTCTGAATGTTCGTAAGAAGGGTGGTGTCTGTGCACATTTCTTGTGCTAAGGTGAAGTTGGAATCATTATTACATCATCTTAGGTAACGCAAGAAGTCAACCAGGGTTTCCAGTTCAAAATTATTTCCTTAGCAGAAAAAATATGAAAACGTTATCTTATTCTACCAACAGGTACATCTGCGAGAAACCTGCCTACCTGGGTTGGAACTTTGCTTCAGTGCTAGATGAAGAAACGCCCACAGAAAAGTAAAATGGAAAATGGACTAGGCCTAAGAATAGATTTCCTTCCAAGTGTCTACATAAAGTGAAATTGCCTGTTATGCTCTTGTATTTCTTGCTTGTAATCTGTTGACAATCCACAGTTCATGTATACATTTCTTCAATTAATAAAGTCAGTAAATAGAACTGCAACATTTCCAGGCTTACTTCTACAAACTGATATAATTGCATCTGTTGTGAGAGGGTCCTTGCTGCTAAAATAACCTCCACAGTAATTTATATGTGGAACTTCAGTATAAAGCTGTCTGGGTGCTCCATTTGTTAGGAGAACTGAAGTGCTTTGTGAAGTAATGCTTTTCAGAGTAGTTTCTTCTGTTATGTCTTACTTTCTCCGGGTGAGCACAATCTCAGCCATCTAGAAAGTAGGTTTGTAATTTCAATAAACAAAGTTGTTCTAATTTGAAAGGTGAATCTCCATGAGTTTTTTTTGTAGTCTAATTCCCTGAATTACACTTCAAATAATGGAAGCGTCATGTTGACAGACGCTATTCTTTAGAAACTAGTCATATAAATCTTTAAACAAGCATTTTGTCTCTATCACTTATGAAACGATACCTACAACAGCTTTGACAGGGGATGCCTCCTTCAATTAGACAAGCAAACTTCTGCCTGTGGGTTCATTTCTTGGTTGGAAAATTTTTAGTTATCTTTGCAGGACGTGCATGCTGTAATGCGTAAGTTATCCCAGCAAATTTTTCAAAAATAACATTCTTGCTGTGCAAAGACAGAAAACTACTTTCTGGATTCCCTACAAGAACAAACAAGCAATATTCCATTGTGAGAAAACTTTCTCAGAGAAATTGTCTACAAAAATCAGCTATGTATTGTTAAGAATATATACTGCATGCTCAACTGCAGTACTTCTTTATCTCATTGCTTTCCAATATACTTCTGCTTTTCATAAACATTACTTCAAGCCTAAGGCCAGACATGCAAATTCATATTCAGTATTCTTTTTAATATTCAAGTCCCATCCTGCATTTATATAAAATCTCACCCATCAAAATTAATACTGTATCTTAAAAGACAAGAACTACATTTGTAGCCTTACTGCTCAAGAGATAAAATGTTATTACTGTTATACTTCTTTTTTCTATGATTTCTGCCGTTAATAGCTTTATCACATTATTATTACATTGACCGACAGTTTCTGTACAGTATGGCTGCATGACAAGACATACATTAATGATTACTGTTGGGGAATAAAGGAAGGTATAAAAATTGCTCCCTCTGAGATGACATCTAATTTATGATCTAAGTTCAGTGTGCTGTTATTATTTATTAATGTCACACAATTTTTCATGAATTCCTGATAACTTAAATGAAACTTAATCATAGAATAGAATATAGCATTTAGTCCAAAGGCCAAGCGCTAGGGCCTATGAGGTCATTTAGCGCTGAAAGGAAAATCGAGAGTAAAAGCTAACAAAGGTGTAACAGGAGGAAAACCCTCACGGCTGCACTATGAATTTTTTTATTGTTAGGAGAGGGTGGAACGTAAGATGGAAGAGAATATGAATGGAGGTACAGTTAAATGAATGAAGGGTGTTGCAGCTAGGGGCCGAAGACACTGCAACAACCCAATGCCTACAGTGCACCACATGAGGTGCACTGATGGCACTACCCCCGTACGGATTAAGTGTGCCACTGAAGCACCACATTGTAAAGGGTGCAGGCAGCTATATGAAACTTCACCATTTTAACCTGGTTACTTTATCGGTATCCTCACTTCTCTGTCTCTGTCCATGTGGGTCCAGCTCCAACATATTTCAACGTTTAAACTAGCTTCACATAATTTGTGGAATGTAAATTAATTTGTTGTGCAAAAGAAGGTCAGGCATTTACCTTCAATAATTCGGTGTTGAATTTATTGCACCAGTTTCGTCTGGGAAAGATTCACGAGCCTTCTAAGTGTAGCGGCAGCAAACTTCTACTCTTTGTTAAGGGATTTGGAACCATCAGCATAAAAATGCACAATGGCGACATTTGCATCTTCAATCTTTCTAATGTGTAATGCTTAGTAATGTTCACGAGTACTGCATACTTTCCAGACAAATACAGGTACCCTTGGAGGAGGCAGTCGAGTTCTAGAAGAAAACTAATCTTCAGATATTTGATCTTTTGAGATTATTAGCTCAAATTGGGAAGGGTGGAAGATGGTTTGTCACGACAATGACTGATCAAACAGCTTGTTAGAGGAGAAACACTTATTTACACTTTCTATTGCACTTCAAGAGTAGATTCTTAATATTGCAATTTTAAATCACATAACGATCCATTTATCATGACTTAGCAGTCCAGCATAGATTAATAATGATGTTCTTTTAGTTCCCCAGGTCACAGATAGCTTTCAATTCAATCATATCTAGTTCCTACATGTCATATACACAAATATTAAGTTTTCAAGTTTTCATTTATAAAAATGTCTGACCCAAGAAATTGTTCAACTAATGGGCAATACCAATTCTCTCTTTAAATTTGATTTCAAGATTCTGTTCTAACAGACATCTCTCCAGATGTTGTTAAACACTTAGTGGTTTTTAAAATACGCTACTTTCTTACACCATTAATTATCTGTTTTGGGAAGTTATTAACTGCCCATGTAAGTTATTAACTGCCCATGTAAGTTATTAACTGCCCATGTAAGTTATCAACTGCCCATGTAAATATTGAGCTAGCAATACATTACTAAGCGAAACTTCATTTTCTAGTTTTAATGTTCTGGCATAGCCATTAGACTATACACAGGTTACTTAGTAACTATAATCAGTTGGGAAGTATTTAATGAATATTGGTAAATGATCAGTTACTATGTTTGGGAGTAGATTACGTGTGGTATCCAGTACCATCTATATTGTTGCCCTTGTGCTCAGTCAAGGCATCTGCAGATAAGGTCTTGATGCATAGATGTACAGAATTTACGGATTTAGCCCAACCACTAGGACCCTTCAGTGAACTAACGTTTCAGCGCAGAATGGCCTCATATTTCTCAGTGCTTGGCCTTTGGACTACATCAAATATTCTATTCTATTCTATACTTATTTTAGAATCTTATGACCCTGAAACACGAAACCTACGTATACTTTAAGAGAGGAAACTCTGTCAGTCACAAACTACATACACCGCCCTACTTACAAACATTCAGACACAAACAAAAGGGATTGCAAATTAAAACTGTGTCCAGAGCTCTCCCCTTAGCTACCCGTAAGTTCAGAATTTGTTTTGTGTGCCTATTCTGTACATACAGTATTGTATTGACTTTATATCATACTGTACTTAAATAGGCATGAAGAGTACAGTAGCCAACTTACAAACAATTCAACATACAAACGGCCTTCTGGAATGACAGTAACTTGTTTGTAAGTAGGGTGGTGTCTGTATAGCACTGCAAATGCCAGCAATTAAAAACAAGGTTACAAAAAGTCATTGAACAAAAATGTACATATACTTTCAAGGCTTACAGTTCAAATGGTGCAGACTGAACTGAGATGCTGAGACTATACAAAACCTTAGTATTTTCAAAGTCAACTTGTAGGTGTGAAGGGTACACTTCCGCAAAGCCCAACATCCTTAAAATGCTCAATTCAATTCATCATGGTGGAGTAAGATTGTTTACAGAAGCATTTAAATCATCTCTCCACTGAGAGTATGCTGCGAGATGACTTCTGATCTACATTACCAGCATCTGCTGGTTCGAGCTGGTACAGATTTCCAGAGGCTTCCTGACCAGCATTTGTATCATTTCTCCCATGCAACCTCAGCCATTTGCTTTTAAAGTAAAATGTATAAGTAGGCAGTGAAATATGACAAGGATGGAGAATTTACCAACAAGTCATTCAGTTAGCCCGCCCCCCCCACCCCCAAACCTCTCAGAGGTAAAATTTTGTAGATATGTTCATTTTATCAAGGCAGAAATGTCCAATGAGGCAATGCGGTCCATATTTTTGCATCATTTCTCACAACATAACCTCCGTTGCAGTCTTCTACGGATGGCTTTCAAAGTCAGGTGCTGGCGTCGGCTTTGGAGTGGCCTTTCCTGATATAGAAAGAAGCGGAGATTATCATCTGTTGCATCTATTTTATACTGAACTGCGTGCAATTTTAAAGGTCTGAAGGAGATTTTAACTCAGGATGGAAATAATTACTTATATATTGTGACTCAAGAAGTGTTCTTTCAGTCGTTGGAATCTTTTTAACTTTAAACCCATTAATTTTAAGATATTGGAATGGCTGTTTTTAGTGAAAAGAACAGGTAAAGAAATAAATTTTTGCTGGGGGCTTTCCCACATTGGGGTGGTTGGGAACGAGCAAGCTGATCAACTGGCTAAGTCAGCAGCCACTTCCCAGAACCCAGAGCCGACTTCCGTATTGGGATGCATATCCCAGTGGACCAGAACATTAAACAGTTTTGGCTGTCCTTTGGGAAAATATTTAGCGAACCAAAAATGGGCAGACATCACGCGTCTCCTTGGTCATATCCCTACATGCCAAGGAGACAGGAACGATCTCGTGCAGGAACTCAATCATGGGTTCTGATGTCCCGGTGAAAATCCTCCATTCTGCGATGACTGTATTGTTGTGCCCTTGACTGTGAGATATTTGGTGGTCGAATGTCCCAGTCTTGGGAATCTGAGACATAGGTTCCTGTCCTGGGGACGTGCCAGAGAAGGATATCTTGTCCTAGCTACAATTCTCAGCGAGGATTGTAATATAGAGCAGCTATGTATCTTTGCGAGGGAGGTGGGCATCCTCAACAAACTTTAGATAGCATACATATAAAGTATGTGTACTTATGGATAGTGTATTTGAGCAGATATGATTATGTATATATATTTTTAGATATTTTTTATATGAAACTCCTTTTAAACTTATTTATTTTTATTATCAATAACCCAAGAGTCGTAACTCCAGTTTGAAGACAAATCGAACCATCAATAATGTATATATACATATACACATGATTATATATATGAGTGAGCAGCAGCATATATATATATATATATATATATATATATATACAGTATATATATATATATATATATATATATATATATATATATATATATATGTATATATATATATATATGTATATATATGTATGTATATATATGTATGTATATATATATATATATATATATATATATATATATATATATATATATATATATATATATATATATATATATGTACACAAATACACACACACACACATATATATATAGATATATGTATATGACAATTACAGGATATTATAAGATCATGTAAAGAGTAAGTTCTGGATATACGATTCCTGTCACAAAATTGTTCAGAATGCCCAATTATTTGTATAGATAATTATTTGATAGTTTATCCTGAAAATTAAGTAAAGGAAGAATTACACTTATCTACAACAGATTATGTTAGTGTTGTATTTCATGGGAGTGAGAGCTACAGCTGAAAGGCCTCGACAAATATTTTTAATTAACTTCTATCAAAACTAGACTCACAAAGCCCTGAGGATTTATATGTTATTGTAATGTCTTGAAAAGCTAATCTGTAAACAACA
The DNA here is from genome assembly GCF_040412425.1 of Macrobrachium rosenbergii. Classification (NCBI taxonomy): domain Eukaryota; kingdom Metazoa; phylum Arthropoda; class Malacostraca; order Decapoda; family Palaemonidae; genus Macrobrachium; species Macrobrachium rosenbergii. The sequence continues at coordinate 4,831,527 of NC_089755.1, forward strand.
CTGTTGCTGCCAATAATCAACTTATCATAAAAGCTCTCTTCCTCACCATTATGCTTGTCAAAATTAAATCACTTATACAAGTGATATAAGCATATTTTAATTAAATTAAAGAATAGAATAGATTGTACAATTTAGGATAAGCGCTGGGACCTATGAGGTCATCCAGCGCTGAAACGGCAATTGAGAGTAAAAAGTTTTGAAAGGTGTAACAGGATGAAAACCTCGCAGTTGCACCATGAATCAACTGTCAGGAGGGTGGAAAGTAAGATGGAAGAAAAAGACTATGAATGGAGGTACAGTAACGGAATGAAAGGGGTTGCAGCTGGGGGCCGAAGGTACGCTGTAAAGAACCTTAAATAATGCCAACAGTGCACTGCATGAGGTGCACTGACGGCACTACCCCCCTACGAGTAATTAAATTGAGTGAAGAGTATGTGATGTTTGTGGTTAATGAGTGGCCCTTAAACCCATACGACTCAAGGTACAGACAGCGGTAACCACTTGTTCCGCTATACAAATTTCAAAAGTTGAACTGACTGCCTATTACTCTATATATAGTACTGCGAGTAAGCAACTTTCTTTATGAAAGCCTTCTGGTATATTATTATTATTATTATTATTATTATTATTATTATTATTATTATTATTATTATTATTATTATTATTAAAATAGTTTAACAGACCACTGAGCTGATTAACGCCTCCTATAGGGCTGGCCCGAAGGATAAAAAGAAGTGGAGTCCCAGGTCTAGGCCATATGTCCAAGCACTGGGACTAAATGATGAATGAAAATGGAATTTTAAAAGTAAATATGCAAAAATGCATATGCTTCTACACTGGAACACACGCACACATTAAATACATATACTCATGTTTTCATCTGCACAATAAAACAACTAAGGAATTGTAACCTTTGGAGCGTAAGAATGTATGTCAGTATTAAATAACTTTTACGTTTTTATGCGTAGACTGCAGCTGACAATTAAAAGTAGAGAGTATACTCTTCATGGTTACAGAGAACCCTGAACCCACAAACACTTGACTCTACAGTAGACTCAAAATGCTGACGTTGGTAACCATTCGGCCATCCAGAAATCTTTTTATTGGCATTCACAGCTTAACCTCACTGTTCACTAAACTGCTAGTTAAGGAAATTGAAACCTATCCGCAGAATATTTTTTATAAGAATAGAATAGAATATAATATAAAATTTACGTGAACGGCCAAGCGCTGGGACCTATGAGGTCACATTCAGCGCCGAAAAGGGAAATGAGAGTAAGAAGGTTTGACAGGTGTAACAGGAGGGAAACCTCGCAGTTGCACTATAAATCAATGATCAGGAGAGGGTAGAAAGTAAGATGGAAAAAAGAATATGAATGGAGGTACATTAAAAGGAATATGGAGGTTGCAGCTAGGGGCCGAAGGGACGTGATGGAAAGACTCTAAGTACTGCCTACAGCGCAATACGTGAGGTACACTGGCGGAATACCAATTCGAAGGGGCTTTGATTGACAATACTTGTCAACTGTCAAGATATTCAGAAACTCGTTTCATGAATCGTGTCTGCAAATGCAACGTATTCATCTGACTGGGTCACAAAAAACCAGGTATTCCCGAGTTGCACTTTGACCCCTAAAGTTCCTGGGCACGACGAACGAAAATTAACTCATTACAATTTTATAGTTTTTAAATACTCCGGCTTATTCAGTGTTCTTTAAATCATCCTTCCCAGTGATTCTTTGAATGACAAAAAAAAAAAACTTCATTGCTTATACAATATATTTTTCAATGTAGAATTATTCAGGATTATATATATATATATATATATATATATATATATATATATATATATATATATATATATATATATATATATATATATATATATATATATATATATATATATAACATGTGTGTATTCTGACTCGAGTAACACGTTTTACAAAAACGGGGTTGAAAGTATAGAAAGTCAGAGAGTATAACAATTTCACAGGTAGTTTTCAGATATTTTTTAAAATGTTCCTTGGGGACCGTAGATCACGTTACACAAAACAGAACTGATCAAATAAGAGCAATATACTGTACATACTTAATTTCAGAAGAGGGTTGTTCATTTTCAAAATAGAATGAGTTAGGAATTGTTCAACTCTGAGTGACTTTTAAACTGCCTTCCATGCGCTCTCACGCCATGAAAGAAACTAGTCTTTTTTAAGATGTGTAATTATGAAAATGAAAATGAAAACTATAAAAATAATTGAGTTTTCAAGATGGAGCAAAAGCCTTGAACTGCTCTAAGAAACTGAAAATGAATGCATTCTCAGAACGCCTACTAGTAGTGTTCGTACAACTTGTAAACTACCAGATAAGGAAGAGTAGATATACAAAAATGAAGAACCACAAATGTTGGGAGGAGCAAGAATGAAAAGCAACCCCAGAGACAGACATTAGGCAGAAGACAAAATCAACACTAAGTGACCAAACAACATTTTCA
>NC_089755.1:4839017-4851517 GCF_040412425.1 Macrobrachium rosenbergii
TTAGGAAAAGAAATAATTTTTAGATTCTTCAAGAACACTATTAAAGACGCACGGAAAACTTTTCCAATATTCCTGGAAAACCTGTCTACCATATACTTTGGAGGCTTGTATTTCAAGTCAATGGTCCCTGTATGCTTGTCCCGTATGAATTGGATTCATATTCAAAAAAAAAAAAAAATAATAGTAATAAAAAAAATACTCATAGTAGCATGAGTCTTAAAATGAAGAAGCAAATCCACAGTTGTATATTTATCTTCAAATATATGTACATATACATAACTGTGGAATTGCTTCTCCAATAATAATAATAATAATAATAATAATAATAATAATAATAATAATAATAATAATAATAATAATAATACTGAGATAATATTAAGCAAACTTTTTACTGATGAAGATGCAATTTTTAATAATTTTAGTAGGACATTTTTTAAACAACTTTTAGAGTTGGCCGTGCTGGACACGACCTTTGCCTTCAGTTTGTATAAACAAACTGAAGGGATATATATAGGATCACCACTTGGTCCAATTTTTGCTAACATCTTCATGTGCTCCTGGAGGAGCGCATAATAGAAGAATGTCCCATTAGGTTCGGCCCTCTATTTTATCGAAGATATGTTGAGGACACGTTCTCCCTATTTCGTCATGAATGTCATGCAGAGTCCTTTCTGGAGTTCGTCATCCGACAACATCCAAACATAAGGTTCGCTATGGAGAAGGAGGTAAATAACAAACTCCCCTTCCTTGATCTTATTATTTCCAGAGGTGACTCAGGTTTTTACACAGGTGTGTATAGAAAAAATACATTTACTGGTTTGGGAATGAATTTTTATAGTTCGTGTTTCTTTCATTTGAAACTGAACTCTATTTTAACCCTCCTCCATAGGGCTTACACCCACTCGTCAAACTGGAAGAGTTTCCACGATGAGATATCCTTTTTAGTGAAATATTTCAATAATAATTGTTTTCCATCACGACTTTTTCAGATCCCTAAATAAACTGCTACTACAGAAAATGACTCGGCAACACCTGAATCGACTGTGCCGAAACTAAAGATGTATGCAAGTTTCCCTTTCGTGCATGATGATACTTTTAGGAGAAAATGCACAGCCATTATTCAAAAGAGTTTTCCAGCTTTAAACCTGAAAATCATCCCGAAAAAATCCCTTTACAATAGGGTCTCTGTTCAGAGTCAAAGACCGGCTCAGTCCTCTGTTTTCGTCCAGCGTTGTTTACAAGTACACTTGCCCGGGATGTGATCACGGGATATACATATGTGGGATGCACGAGGAGGCTGTTGAAGGTCCGCATAGATTCCCACAGGGGCATAAGTCATAGAACAGGTAGCAGGTTATCTAATCCTGAGCAATCAAATATACGAAATCATTCAAAATTATGTAAAACTTATATTGACAGCAAGGATTTTTCCATCCTAGGCCGAGTGCAGAACAACAACGACTTAACCATCCTAGAATCCATAATTATCAGGAAGACTGTGCCGTCGTTAAATACTCAATCGTCCTCAGTGAAATTGTTTATAGCCTAGTTTGGGCAACTGGTTTTCCTCACTCTGTTTGTACTTATTTATGTTAGTCTTGTTCTTTCTTTCATATAGGTAGGTTGTTTTAAGATTTTAGTGAACTCCTTTTACTCATTATTGACTTGTCTTGGAATGAGGTGTTTTGTTTTAAATATTTTTACTACATAAAGAGCTGTTGCCATTGCATTAATTTGTTATTGATGTTCGCAAATTATATTATATTTTATAGCCTTGAAAATGCGACTTGGAATTCGTCGCGGAACGTCGGCATTGAAAATAAACTGTAGATGATGAGGATGCCTTTCCCTACTGCTTCCTTACATGATGTATATATATATATATATATATATATATATATATATATATATATATATATATATATATATATATATATATATATATATATATATATATATATATATTACTACTAAGGACCTCATTCAAACTGCATGGTATCTATAGATACCATCCAGTTTGAATAAGGTCCTTTTAGTAATTTAGCTTAATGCACAGAACAATTGTGTATGTGATAAAGTTAATATATACGTATGTATACATATATGTGTGTGTTAGTGTGTGTATTAACAGATAGTTAGACACAGAGATAGATGCATAGATAGAAAGAGATATATATATATATATATATATATATATATTATATATATATATATATATATATATACATATATATACATATAAAATATATATATATATATATATATATATATATATATATATATATATATACATACATACATATATATATACATATATACATATATGCATATATATAGTAGAGTACGGATAGGAAGAACAGTCAGCTCATCATTGATATATTTATTAATAGGTGCGCTTCAGGATCACCCATATCCCATCTTTTCTGGCTAAAAAGATACAAAAACACTAATTAAAACTGACAACAGAGCTTACAAAATTAAAATGCTTTAAAGATTGAAAAATGACAATGACAAAACAAGAAATAGATTACCTTCAGTAGTAAAGTCTAGAGGATGAAAACTGAATAAGAGTAAACAAGAAAGGGGGGGGTTACTATAGTACGACCGTTTTAGGAAGAGACTTTGCCCCTCTTAAACTGACCATTAACCTTCTGACTTCAAGCTCTCATTGTTTGCGCCTGTTATCAAGCACGTGTACTATAATAGAAAGTTCTGAATGAAGTTTTGTTGTCCCACTTAAATTTTAGATAAAAAAAAAAAAATTCAATATATGAAAATGATAGATGCAAGAAATTTGGAAACCTAGATGTGCTTTCATTTTCAGTTTTGTTTATTTGGATGCTGTACTGAGCAATGTTCTTGAGTTACGTCATCTACTATAGTTTTTATTACTGTTCCTTTGCTGTTATCGAAGTCATATAATTGTGATATAGTTTTGAGCTTTTGAATTGTTTTTCTTTCGTGTATCCTGGTTTAGATCTTTACCTCCTTGTTGTATCAGGTTGAATTTTCACTGTGCACCTATAAAATAGCTCATAATAAATATTCTTTAAATATTGTTACACCACTTCCCCACAGAATCCTGTAGTTATATATATTATATATATATATATATATATATATATATATATATATATATATTTTTATATATATATATATATATATATATAGGTGTAACAATATTAAAGAATGTTTATTATGAGCTATTTTATAGCTGTACAGTGAAAATTCAATTTTGCTACAGCAAGGAGATGTAAAGGTGATTACTTGTGGGGAATATCTTTTAAAAGAAACAAAAGCAATTCAAAAGCTCAAACTATATTCCATTTATATATATATATATGGATATATATATATATATATATATATATATATATATATATATATATATATATATTACACATTTATACAGTATTAGATTTACCTGTGCTTTTTAAAGCACTGTCATATGATACTCATCACTGCTGTGGCATTTCTGTTATATGTAGATTTTTAAAGATATTTCTGCCACTTTCTGTCGAAAAACAGATCTATATTTCAATTTATTTCAATTTCAGTGTTCAACAGGATATCACACAACAAGGGAAAGCAATAAATTTATTTACAATCGAAGTATGAGGAGACATTACTTATGAAGAATCCTCGTCAGAGGATGCTACATCGATAACAAAAGAATCTATATATTTATCAATGCAAACATCTCTTGAAGCGTCATCTCTTTTTATATCTTCGTCATGTCTCACATCATTAGCCCAGTTGTCAGAAGATATGGATTCAATTGCTTCTTTGACCAAAGGAAGCAGGTCTGATTTTTAAAATGATTCTTCTTTGCCACGTATGATTTCACCTGCGCCCATATCAGTTCTGTTGCATTATACTGGCAGTGATATGGAGGCAGCCTAACCACTATGTCCATGATCTCTTGCCAGTCTGTCAATCACGTAATCATTTTCTTTACATGAATGTCTTTGCAACTTTACTAATTTTTATTAGCCAGTCTTTAACTTCATCCTTTTTGGCAGACATTGTCGGAGGTTTATTAATTCGAACTGAATGATAAGAAGCGTTATCCAACACTATGATGGCAGATGGCCCTATATTGGGAAGAAGCTGGGTTTTAAACCATTTTTCAAACACTGCAGAATTCATCTGAATTTCCAGAAATTGCGTATCCCTTGTCAGCTGGGTGCTTGATCATTGATAAAAATATTACCCAGAAATGTGGTTAATATTGCAACCAATATTGTGATTGTGTCTACTTACTCTCAATGTTATTGATGTACAATTAGAAGGAATAAATCATAGGTAAAAATTTTTATTCTGTACCCTCTCTCTTTATTCTCAAGATTTCTCTCTCTCATTCATTTTTTTTTGCCCAGCTAGTGGAATAGTAAGCGGAACCATAAAAATGATGAACATTCTTTATGATTAGTTTTCTGACGAATATACAAATAATTTTTAACTATAATACACAACTGTGATGTAGCTGTCCTTTACGGATTCAAACAGAATTAGAGAAAATGACAAAAAAAAGAAGACTGTCATCCTCAATCAGTGCAGTGCTTATACCTCTGGCAACACTAAACCCCGATATATAGTACTTATCCTATGTTTATTTATTTGTGTTGTTACATTAATTACATAATATCTATATCACGGATCGCTACTATCACAATATTATCATATAAATAAAACAGGTTAATTTGCAGCAAAACAACAAATACAAACGCTATTACAATGATTGTTTACGATTTCGTGCGTCTGGTAGCAACACACGGGTGACTACCGTCTGAAAACCCTCCGGATTGTGTAAGTGTGAGGTCTCATCTCGGCCGTAATCAAAGGGTTAAAGATCAATGGGCTTTCAGTCACGCAAGCATTATACACAGTAAATTCTGATCATCAGGTTAACATTGAAGTTTTTAATCACTTAAATGCTGTTTTAACAGTACATGAAAATCAACATATTGTCAATATCGAAGCATATAAACATCGAATCCTTACAGTTGCTGAAATTAACTCCACTGAATCAGCAACAGACGAATCTCTTTTAAAGGTAATTAAAGGCAAAATCGAAGCAGACATCTTAGATAGGGATATAAGCAAGAAATTTTTTGATCTTTTATCCAAATATAGTGATGTTTTTCTACTAGTACTGGAGCTTTAGGCAAAACGGAAGTCATCGAACATCAAATTCGTTTAAAGGATAAAGACCAGGTCATTTACGTGCCTTCATATCGTCTACCGGGCCAAATTTCTGAATGAAATCAATGTTGAGGTAGATAAAATGTTAAAAGAGGGGTTATTAAGAAATCTAACAGCCCTTATAATTTTCCCTTGATAGTAGTACTAAAAAAAGGACAAAACCTGGAGGATTTGTGTTGACTTTCGCAAGCTTAATGACCAAACTATCCCTGATCGTTTCCCAGTACCTTGCACAGATGATATTTTGTCTCTATTAGGACAGAATAAATTTTTACTTCCTTGGACTTACTTAAAGGCTTTCACCAGATACCCTTAGCTAAGGATAGTACCCAGTACACTGCTTTTAGTACAGCTAGAGGTCACTATGAATTCCTACGTATGCCATTTGGGCTACGTTGTGCTCCTATTACGTTCACTAGAATGATCAATATAGTGTTCGGAGATTTAGTAGGAATATTCTCCATGCTTATATGGATGATTTAGTTATATTTTCCAACACCTTGGAGGAGCATTTAAGTAAACTAGAAATAGTCCTTCAAAGGTTAAGAGAACATCATCTAAAAGTAAAAATTTCTAAATGTGAGTTTTTTAAAGACGAATTAGTCTATTTGGGTTTCATGGTATCTCGGCAAGGTCTTAAAGTAGTCCATGATAAAATCTCTGCTATTAGTAAATTTCCCGTTCCTACTAATGTTAAAGCCATACAGCAATTTCTCGGGGTTTCAGGTTATTATCGTCGGTTTATCCGAGATTATTCAGTAATAGCAGCTCCTTTAACTGATCTCATAAGGAAGGACGTAACTTTTAAATGGGAATCCCAACATCAAATTGCTTTTGATACCTTGAAAGAAAAAATCAGTTCTGCTCCTATTTTAAAGTTTCCCGATTTTACTAAAGAGTTTATTATTGCAACCGACGCATCAGATCAAGGAGTAGGAGGTGTGTTACTCCAGTGGCATGACAATAAGTTTTTCCCCATTGCTTTTATTCTCGCAAATTAAAAATGTCAGAGAAGAAATATGCAGTAATAGATAAGGAATGCCTCGCCATTGCTAATTCGTTGGTACATTTTAAATATATAATCTATGGGTATAGTGTCAAGGTTCTAACTGATCACAAGCCCTTACTGACTTTTTTTTTTTTTTTAAAGGTTTCAATCATAGTCTCAAAAGAACTCGGTGGCACATGATTATCCAGGACTTTGGAGCTAAAATTGGATACTTACCCGGTAAAGCAAACGTAATCGCAGATGCGCTATCTCGTAACCCAGTACCAACACACTCAATACCTTTTGCTGATCTAGAAGAAATTCCAATTCCTTCGCAAGCTATGAAAATTGCTATCGAAAATGGTCAATCTTTAGCCCAAACAACAGAGAATATTACAGATATAGAATGGAATCTAGATTCAGTACGACAAGAACAAATGAAAGATCAGAAATTAAGAGTAATAATAGATGCATTAAATAGGAATCCAGATGATAAGGAATATGTGAAATATACGAATCAATATTTCTTGATTAAGGATAACATTCTATGCCGATCCGTGGCTAGGAGAACCAGGAGTTCAACACAGTTAACTAACGACCAGGTGGTTGTACCTATCACATTAATCCCAATCGTTCTGAAATGGCTTCACAACCATCCTCTGCATGGTCATCCTGGGTTGAAATAACCTCTCAAAAGGCCAAGTCATTATTTTACTGGTCTACTATGTTAAAAGATATTAGGACATATATTTAAAACTGTGATATATGTTTCCGTCACAAGGGCCATACTAAGAATCCTGTAGGTCTCGGAACTTATCCCGTGCCTAGCAAACCTTTTGAAAGGGTACACCTTGATTTATTGACAGGTTTTTACGAGACAGACCGGGAGAATAAAAACCTCTTGGTTATCATTGACGCCCTTACACGGTATGCTGAATTAATACCACTAAAAAGTAAAACAGCCATTGAGTGCGCTAGGAAGTTTTACGAGTGCTATATATGCAGACATGGAATTCCAAATATAATAATCTCTGACTCAGGTGGAGAATTCAATAATCACTTCCTTAACTCACTGTGCGAAATTCTGCAAATAAAGAAAGTCAGTACGATGATATACCATCCTGAATCTAATGGATTGGTAGAACGGGTTAATAGAAAGGTGCTAGACATACTGCGTGTAAACATAGGCGGTATGGACCCAAACTGGGATATTGCAATACCCACTGTGTCCAGTACCCTAAATAACAATTATCATACTTCAATCCGTATGTCTCCCCATGAAGCTGTATATGGGATACCTGCTAGGTCACCTTTTCACATATTATCCCCGACATCTAGTTTATCAGATCCATTGAAGGATATAATAGATGTTAGCCGAAGTAGATATCAAACACTTTATCAAAACCTCTTACAGGCTCAAGTGTTAATGAAGAATGCACATGATAAAAAGCTAAGGTCACAAAGCCTTACCAAGAAGGAGATATAGTATATGTACAGGTCTATGTTAGAAAAGGGCTAAATTGGAAATTATTGCCTAAGTTTGAAGGTCCTTTCATAGTTATAAAAGTTTTAATAGGTAACCGACTTAAAATTCGGAATCAGTCCGATTCAACGGATGTTCGAACAGTATCTATCTCTCACGTGAGAGCTTAAGACAATGGTTTGTTATGAAAAAGTTAATTATTGTGTGAATTTTTACATCATTTGAATGATGCGATGTTTTTGTTTCATTATTTACAAGTTATTTTTTTTTGCAGGCTCAACATGAAGCTTGTCAAATTATACCATGCACTATTCCTCTCAATGTTTATCGTAGCTGGGAAGAGTTCTGAAATAACTTTACATCATGGTTCTATAGTAGAGAAATGAATAATTTCTTTCTAACTGGCAGTAATATAGTTTTAGAAGTCAATATGAACGCCATTTTTACTAGCGAAAATGAAGTAATAACTTTGAAATCAGAATTGACTCTTTTTATCAATCTCTGGCAGACTTGCATAAATCATTCTTAGCTAGCAGTGATCCAACGTCGCCTAATCAAGTCAGTGACACAATTAATATGCTTTTCTGGGAATTAAGGAATAAAACAAGCGAAGCTGAAATCTTGGCTCGTGATTTGCTAATGTGGTCAATACCTCATGACGTTACAGAAAGGCGTAACCCACTTGTTCTAGCGGCATTAAATTTGGTTGGTTCCGTAGCAGGTCTTGGGTTAGGGATTTCAAATCGTTTGAAACTTCGCGATCACGGGGTTAAAATCGAAAATCTGGAACATCAACAAGAGGTATTAGCAGGAGAACTAAACAAACAAATTCAAGCTTTGAACAGCGTAATCAGTAAAGTAAATGAACAGTCACGACGTTTCAATCAGGTTCATGACACTCAAGTTTTGTTAGCAACTTTGATGTATTATCATGCTAAAATTAATCATGTATACTCGAGAGTTTCAAGCTTTATCGAAAAATCAAAAGATTACGTGGAAGCTATAACACTTGCTGCTAAAGGCGTGTTGTCTCCTCATTTGTTACCGATTAAAGATCTTACTCAGATTATCAATAATGCTCACGATAAAATGCGCTATGTTCCAGTAGTAGATTTTCATAAAGTTGAATTTTATTACAGCTTGATCACAGTTAAAGTTGACCTTGATAAGATCGTAATCGACATTCCTTTCAACCCATCAGACGCGTGGAAAGCGTATAAAATTTCGCCTTTTCCCACGTATGTATCTAACGTCTCGACACCTATTATTAATAATCTGTCAGCTCTAGTATTGGTTTCCGCCAATAAAGAAGCTTTACGGTAGTCCGAGACCAAGCACTGTTAAATGATTGCCATGATGTTATGAATAATGTAGTGTGCAGGATCGATTTGTTTGAATTCTTAAACATTACGTCATTGAATTCATGCGAATTGGACTTGGTACTTAACAGAACCTCTCCCCATACACATGAACATTGTTTGGCTGGTTTAGTACGGTATCGTGACAATCAGTTTCGTCACAGGCTCGTGAATGGCACGTCATTCGTCTTCTCTGCCGAACCATACATCGTCACTTGCCCAGATGGTACTAGGACAACAGGACACATGTTCGTCGTTAATGATGGCTGCACTGCAACAACGTCGTCACTCTTCATCCGAGCTAGCACATCCATCATCAGAGGCCGCAACTTCTTCATCAACACATCGGGAAACACTAGGCTGCAAGGTCTAACAATTCCCTACAGCAGGCCCGTCGAAAACGCTATTGCATCATTAGACTTGCTGTCTCCTGCGAGCCATTCTTCTGATCACCATGATTTTCTTCTCCTCTACACATTAATTGCCGTTGGTATGTTGCTGGGAGCCGTAGGCGTAATCGTCAGCGTAATGTTTTGGAAAAAGCACGAGAGATGAAGGAGACCATTGCGAAATCTGCTGATTCTCAAAGGTCAACGTTGGACTGGCGCAATTATATGTTCGAGTTCGATAATGGAATTACTGGCCATTTTTTCATTAAAGCTCGAATACACAGAGAAAGACTGAAAAGGTTCTATTTTCGGTGGTAATATATGTGAGGAAGAGCTGAACATTTCTGGTGTTATCATTTATCTACATTTATTTCTTTAATAACCTATACTACGTATGTATGTATCAATTGCGTGTAGTAGCATGTTGTTCATTCAACATTTTGCATTTAGTAATTTGGTTGTCCATACTGATTAATCTATCAGGATAACTGTTTGTTTATATAAACCTACCATATGGTTATTACCTTTGGATACATTTTTTAAGCATTGATTTCAATCTCTATCATTGCAAGTGTATTCATATAATCTGTGCACAAATGTTTTTACTTCGTATACGAATTGCATTATCATTTCAGGATTGCATTATCATTTCTGAATTGCATTATTTTATTTGATTTATCCGGATTACATTATCTATATATGATTTATATGTTAATCATTAGCATTGTCAGTATAATCAATATTTGAGTTATATAACTTACCTTTTTTTTCTCACTTTGCTACATTTTAGTAAGACTTGTGTTCACAAATGTGCAACATATTTCAGTATTTGCTGTCTTCAGTAATTACTATATATCTCATTCACATTTTGAGTATAATGATGTTTGGAAGCGTATATTTTCTTTTGCTTTCTGAGAATTTATGCTTAGCTGGTGAATGCCTGTTTTGATGATTTCGTTCCTATTGTGTTTTACGTGGCCGAGCAAATGTCATATTTCATTTATGCCACATTTAAATAAACTGCGTTTCTTAGAAAATCTAAGATAATTCCCAATATGTATATCTGTACTGATCATGAAAGGAAGGCTATTGTGAAATCTCCCTTTGGTCAACCCAGACGCAGACGTCATCAATAAGTACCTGTGTAGTGCTTTAAGACAGTGCGTCATCATACATTAGCATGCGTTTGCATAAACTCAGCGTTCTCCTTTTGATCAGAGCTGGAGGCAAAGTCACATAGCCGTGGGAAGTCCTTGGGAACGAGGTCATATGTTTGTTCGTGTGTGTGCATCTTAGTCTTGCTATGTAAAAGTGTGAAAGCTTAGATATTAGATCGACATGGGAGATCATCCTGTGCAGACCAATTGTATTCTTTTGTATATAGCATTTATACGAAATACAAGAAAAACCAATATGGAGTTTGTCTGAAATCCTGCAAAACATTGGTCTGATCTTCCAAAAACAGTCTTATTCTACAGCCATGGAGAAACTGAAGATGTCATAACCAAACAATGACTGAGTTCCAAACACAGTCCTTATAACCAAACACCAGGGGAATTTCTGATGAAATACCTTCCTACAACATATATATATATATATATATATATATATATATATATATATATATATATATATATATATATATATAAATATATATATATATATATATATATATATATATATATATACATACAAATACAAATTCTATATATATATATGAATAAATAAATACATATATATATATATATATATATATATATATATATATATATATATATATATATATATATATATATATATATATATATATATATATATACGCTAATAGTGATGGCTCGGCTCAGGAAAACCACAAAGGCGCAATAATCACATTCGTTCTCGAATACCTCCACATCGGAATGGATGACCCCTGTGTCAAATACATCCAATTATAACATCCATCCAGCACCCAAAGTCCTCCGTCTGACATGCATCCCTCCCCCCACCTGGACAGGACTGTCAATTTCACCTTTCATTCCATTCTTCATTCCTCAGAGCAGCAGTGAAAGACTTCTCTCTATTCTTGGTCTTTTTTGGGGAGAGAAAATGTCTGAGTCATAAATTGACTCCGTCAGTGAATGGAGTCATCACTGATGAAATGGTTCTCGTTTGGTGAACGTACAACATAGCGTGGCTAGTTTGGCAAATTTGGTTTCGCTTTTGGGCAGATGACCCACACTGAAGTATCGCCCATGATGGAAATGGAGCGAATCCTGTTCTTTTTATTTGCTTGATGATAATCCCTTCATTCGTCGGGGATATTCGTCGATCATTACATCAGACGACCACCGTAAGGGACACTGGAATTAAACCCTTTGGTTAAAAGACTTTCGTTATATACGCTACTTATTCCTTTTGCTGAACCTCCGTTCATGTTCTCTTCCATCCATCTGACTTTCCTCAAACCTCTCTTAACAACTGATTTATAGTGTAACTGAAAACGGTCATCATAGGTCCCAGCGCTTGGTCTTTGGCCTCAATTCTATATTCTGTTCTGTTCTCTTCTATTCGCTGCTTAATGAATGACAGAGAAAATGATCGCCTTTACTTCAAGTTTAATCTTTGTCATTAAACTCTTCTTATGTCTCCTACGTGAACAGGGATTTTTAAATTGCACTGTAGGCATTACTAAAGAGTGTACATATATATATATATATATATATATATATATATATATATATATATATATATATATATATATATATATACACACACACACACACACACACACACACACACATATATATATATATATATATATATATATATATATATATATATATATATATATATAGATAGATAGATAGATATAGAATAATCCCTATCTTCATTGGGAATTGTGCAATCTTGTCATCACCCGGACAAGAAATAATACTAACCTATATAACTCCTGTGCACCCCAAGTCCATTTGTAAAATTAGATGTATATCAAGAAGCGAATTTTATCTTCTTTGTACTCTATATCAGATCTCCTTCAGCTCTACGTCAGCTCTGGAAGATGAGTTTCCTTTCATCAAATAGATGAAACAGAGTTGGGT
>NC_089755.1:4856517-4874017 GCF_040412425.1 Macrobrachium rosenbergii
AACCATTCCTTATGCTGTGCGTCAGTTCATCTGAATTACAAATAACGTTATAACGCTCGTAGTCAGGATTCTGTATTACGTGTTAGTGATTCGTCGAATGCCTTAGTATGTACAGCATTACACTCTCTCTCTCTCTCTCTCTTTCTCTCTCTCTCTCTCCCCTCCTCAAGTTTCATTCCTCAAAACGACTAGTACAAAGAATTCTATTTGGTTAGAGGCAGATAATTTGGCTCTATATTTTATATATAACATATATATAATATATACCATCATCCCGACATAGCTTCACTTGGAAAATAACAGAGTTCCCAGAATTCCATCTGAATGACAAAAAAAAAAAAAAAAAAAAAAAATTGAGCGCTCTTGATATCCATCTCTATATTCCGAGATATCTATCTACCCGCTGTTTGACCACCTTCTTCTTCTTCTTTACAAAACCCCCATTCTTTCCCATTTTCTACATCCAACAAACCGCTTTTGAGGTCGACCCTGTCTTCCTCTGTTTCCCTCCCCACTGAGGAAATGTTTTCCTCAACCTCGAGGAGAGGAAAGGTTTTCCTCAACCGGGAGAAGAGGAAAGGTTTTCCTCAACCTGGAGGAGTGGAAACATTTTCCTCAATCTGGAGGAGAGGAGAACGTTTTCTTCAACCTAGAGGAGAGAACGTTTTCCTCACCCTGGAGGAGAGGAAAGTGGAATTCCTCCAGTGTGGAGGAAAGAAGGTTTAGACACTGTATGTCCTTCTTCTCTAGAGGTCCAGTCTTTGTGGCAATAAAGACTAAAAATAGGGCAAATATTGTTTTGGGAGGACGAATTTTATGTGATTTTTTCTTTTTTTAGCATCAGTGGAAATAAATAAACTTTTTCTTCCTGGAACTTTTATGGAAGTTTTTTTTCTCCTTCTATTGCTTATTCATGACAAAATTTTGTAAACACGATGATGAGCAGAAGGTGTTTGAGTATAACTTTAAATTAATCTTCAATTTCATTAAACGCTTCAATATCCACATTGCAAGTTGTCAAGAGATTATTTAGAAGAATGAAATAAATACCGACATTCTGAAAAAGTTTCCCTTCAATAAAAAACAATTAATTTTCAGAAGCTGAATGCGAGTGAATAAAAAACAAATAATATACTTGAATTAAAGCGAGAGGAATGTTTACAAACGACGTAATATTTGTTTGTTTCTTTGTTCTTTGCGCAGCTGGTAGACTTTTTTCGTTTTATTTCAAGGAATGAAAGACACCGGGATGTTCCATATTTGCGGTAAATGGACACATATATCAGATTCAGGTCCCTGCAAAAATATAAGGATATTTAAATCCTCAGGACTTGTGACTAGAAGAATGGAAATATCGTTTTACTTTCTGAAGAAGCAAAAATGGATTTTATTCCATTCTCACGGAGTATTACGCTCATACAGTGAACATTATTGAACTTTTCAGGGTTTATCAGCTCCGTAGGGGGGTAGCGCCGTCAGTGCACCTCAAAAAAAAAAAAAAAAAGTATACCTTAGTTTTACCAGACCACTGAGCTGATTAACAGCTCTCCTAGGGCTGGCCCGAAGGATTACATGCGGTGCACTGCAGGCATTACTTAAAGATCTTTGTAGAGTCCTTCGGCCATAAGCTGCAACCACTTTCATTCCTTTGACTGTACCTCCTTTCATATTCACTTTCTGCCATCTTACTTTCGACTCTCTAAACAATGGTTTCATAATGGAACTGCAAAAGTTTTCCTCCTGTTACACCTTTCAAACCTTTTTCCTCTCAATTTCCGTTTCAGCGCTGAATGACCACACAGGTCCCAGCGCTTGGCCTTGACCTGAATTCTATATTCTGTTCTATTCTATTCAGTTTATCATTTCAGAGGAGATGATTTAATATCAATGAAATTCAGGAGTCATCATTTAATAACATCGTTTTTGAGATGGTCGACCTTTATAATTACATCATCTAAGTTTATTTCTGCGTCTTTATAAAGTTTCTTCCAAGGTGAAATAATCATTTTATTTATAAGTGCTCTATATATCAATTTAACTCAAAGTCCAATAAGTCAAATTATTGTTTTTAATGTTAGGTTTTATAGACAAAAATAATATTTTTGCCACGCTAGCTGCGTATATATTTTACTCTTCCATCGAGATTGTGTCGTTGCATCTATAACAAGTCTCTGAAATCATAAACGGGAAATAACTATACAAACTGAACTTGTGATATTCCTAAAATTCAGACTAACTCTAGAATAAATTAGAGCAAATTGAAAAGGTGAATTTTCCAGCTGTGATATCAGACATCTGTTCCGAGTTCTGACAAGTGGATAATTCTGAAGAACACTTAACTGATTAATGTCAGATTTCGCTTTCCTGATGTTATCTCTCTTCGCACGGTTCATTAAACTCGTGTTTGTCAGCGATTTGAAATATCAATTTGACCAGAGATTGAAATATATCCAATTCTGATAGAGAGAGATGGTTGCAAATAACGACTGTTAGTGTGGTGGGTTGAGCCATAAAGAATCTTCACGACCAATAAACTTCAGTTCATACAAGTGATTATTGTTTTACTCTTCAATCGTGATTTGAAGCAAACCACTATTAATCTCAGGAAGACTCTCAGTCAGTTATTGATGGCACAGAGGTGGTTATTGCGGATCCCCATTTTTAATGAGTGATATTGGCAATTTGGCTAACTGAGTCGGCGAAATACTATGCGTGTTTCTCTCTCTCTCTCTCTCTCTCTCTCTCTCTCTCTCTCAATCTTACATGCACACACACACACATATATATATATATATATATATATATATATATATATATATATATATATATATATATATATATATATAAGGACAAAATCCATGAAGGAAGAGAAACACTGGAGTGCTGCGAGGCCTTTCGACTATAGTCCTTCACTCAGTGGACTGAAGAAATATAAAAGTAAGTTTACAAAGGAAGCTCATAAATGGCAGATGGGGATTACAAAGGAAAAAATATGTACCTGGAATCCAACACAATTGAAGAATTAGTAGAACTGCCAAAACAGGGTTAAATATTTAGGAGGTTTTACAAAGGATTAGGATCAACCTTCTTGTGCAGGTAAATCCTCAGTTTCTTCACTTGCAGACATAGTTCTCTTCATACTCCTGGTAGCTACACAACTTGGAAACAGGTGGGGGTTTCCTTCTCTAAATCTACTGTAGGACTAATCCTCAACAGTTTGTTTGTCACTATAGGACAAGGAACAAATGGTATACCACCTACTTCATTACCCAATAAAACATGTACACCTTCAACAGCTAGCGAGTCCTTTACAGTAAAATCAACAGTCCCTGTCACCAATTTACACGACAGGTGCCAGCAGCATGTAGGAGTTATCTCTTCTCCTCCTATACCCTTCAAAATAACTGGATCTCTGGTGAGATTGTTCTCTAACTGTGAGTGAGCACCACGAACTACCACACTATGGTTACTCCAAGTATCACGTAATGCCTTGACTGGTACCTGTGCACTCCCTCCTTGAGTTGCCAGTGTACCTTCATAGATATATGGCTTTAAAGCCTCCAAGCTGCTCAGCCACTCACTGCTTGAAGTTACATTTCCACTGATTGCTAAACAATCTACTTGTTTAGTTTCAGTCTTTCTACAGTTTCAATCTTCCCACACTGCTCTTTGTAGTCTGTTTCACTGGTCACCTTTAACAACTTGACCAACTGACTTTGACTGTTGTTGTGTTTGATAACAATCTCGACTGTGGTGTCCTGTTCTTCCACACTTGAAGCAGACAACATTAGTCTTCTGTATCTGTCTTGAGAAACTGGGTGATGAGGATTTAACATTCGATTGCCGAGGGTATTACCTGGCTTTGTATTGGTATTATCACTAGAATTCCATTAGTAATGTTCCTGGAAATTTGGATGAGACCTAAAATCTGTGTATTGTTGGTTCTGGTACTTGACATTATAATTACCTTTGCTACTAATTATATTGTAGTCTTCACTCAGTGTAGCAGCTTCTCAAGTTTCTTAACCTCTCTCTCTCTCTCAAATAGGCTCTTATGTGTTCAGGATTTCCTCTAAAATACTGCTCTAGGACAATCAGCTCTTCACGTTCGTCCATAGATTTAGCTTTAGCAGCCTCCAACAATCGTTTTCTCACTTTGTAGGCATAATCTAAGAAAGCTATCTTGTCATCCTTTCTCAAAGATATGAATCTTTCATTGTAATACTCAGGGGTCATCTGGTAAACTTGTTGCTGACTGGCTGGTGTATCCTTGCTCTGAACTGTCTCATCAGTGCTATGGTCGAGGTTTCATATACCAACTAATAAATCAGGTGGTATGTGAATTGAGATTTTAATCACTCACTTGAAGATATTACCATTGTCAGGTAAAAATGATGAAATAAAGCCAAAGAACAAAGAGAAGACAGTTTAACCAATTCTTCCTTATTCCTTGCTGTCAACACACAAGAACATTACTCTAGATGCAATGTCTGACAATTTTGACCAGTGAAAACTATAAGAATAACACTACGTTCTTGGACAGGGAAATGGAAGTGTGCCCTTTTACTAAGCAACATCCATGTTGTTCCCATAGCAATATTTTCTTCTACCTCGGCCATTTATAAATTATTACAACACTGAGTCTAGAGTTGTTTTGAGAACTAATCTCGGCCTAAAGGTTTTCGCTTAATACTTTGACAATAGAAAAATTATTCCCATATCACAGCAACACAGGTAATATAACAGACTAATTTTCATGCTGGTCTATATTATACTGGTGACTTTGTAAACCGTTTCTGTAATTACACAGAAAATAAATTTAAATTGGAGCTGCTGACTTCTATTTTCTGTAAGAAAAAGGAAGCACTTTCTCTCCCCAGAGGATCTGCATAAAATGGCACAAGAGGAAAGGAGAGAAGAGGTTGCCTGAGTAAACGGACCAAGTGTTTGTTCTCCCAAATGAAATTTCTTTTGAGCAGCTTTGCCGTAATGGCGATAAATGCCTTCCTGCTGGGGGAGGCGGATTTTGCTTAACCAAGTTCCTAGCAATGAGACTCCGCCATTTTGAATTATACTTTTCGAAATAGGTCTGTAAAAATTGCTTTCTTTTTGTTGCCTAATCACACTACAACTGTCTATTAACTGGAAGTACTGGGAAAGCTAACTGAGTCAGCTGCATTCTAAAAGTAATGCTCATGCGACAGCAAAGATTAGATTTCTGAGTAATTGTGTCTCAAGTTGACAAGAAGATTATTCGAGTGTTTATAATTAGGAAATTAAAAATGCCTACTAATCAGTATAACAGTTATCTTTAAAGACTTCTCCAAGCACCTAGGAAGCTGCACAAACTGTCTTACTGGTCCAGTCATCTGGCGGGTAAGAAAGGGATTACTGAAGGAATCCCGAGGCTAAATATTGAGAAGAAAAGAACAAGGCTCAATCAATTGTCAAATCTGGGTCTCAACATCTCATCTCCGTAACTAGGCGACATGGTACTCTTGGCAGGTATCAGAGGAAGCCTGAAAAGTGAGAATTTTCCTCTCCGATAAAAGGAAAAACAAAAGAAATAGAAACTTTTCTGAGCGGAAGGAAAAGTTGACTATAAAAAAATAACCTCACAAGGGTTAGTTAGAAGTTTTGCCTTTAATTCAGTCCTGTCAAGAGGGACCCACACAGGTCTCCATTTAGCCTCCAAATACTAAAAACTAAAGCAAAATATATCACACAGGTTCCACACAGACACTTTTTTCGTTTCTGAAAAAACCATAACAGAAACGAATGCTCTGATTGGTTGCTGTTCTGTTCGGTTGAATTTGTCAGCCAATAATAAGGTATCAATTTAGTTACGTAACAAGGCAGTGCCTTTGCTTATTTATCCTCTCTGTTGTTTGTATTCTTCATACATTCACATACATCCAAATTCCTATTTACAACACATGAAAATTTACATACCTATAATATCATGGCATCCATGAAATTAATGATATAGTATTTCTCCTCCAAACTGTATTAGCAATGACGTGGCAAGAGAGAGAACAGACCATTTGTCAAGACCCAGTTTGCGAAGATACCATTCTCTCTCTCTCTCTCTCTCTCTCTCTCTCTCTCTCTCTCTCTCTCTCTCTCTCTCTCTCTCTCTCTCTCCCTAAGTTTTCCTGTGGAACTGAGGATGAACAGACACGATGACAAACTTCTCAAATGCCTGAAGTTTGTGACTTTCAACGACTCCGTAGATAATCTCTTGTGACAGAAAATCTGTAATTTATAATGACCACTGGTGTCAGTTTGGATTTGCATATAGAAGACTCATGAGAAAGGTGAAAAAGATCATGATTTGCAAAAAAATGTAAAGAATATTTTTCCATAAATCTTCAAAGTGAAAAAATTACATTACTGAAAGAAAAAGCAACACAATCAGAATGGAAAAAAGGGAGAATGATACGAGAGAGAGGGATGATAAAAAACAATAAATGATTCATGGGTGGACTGCAATACCGTGTGTACGCATGAAAGTGAGGCCGTGGCAGTTTTGTCGTTTTGTGGAAATTAAAACAGGTAAAACATTTATAATGTTTTTTTCTCGTTATGATAGAATGATATAACCCTTTTGTCGATGAAAATGGCCGATGTATTTCGTGCTGAAATATGGAAAGTGTGAAATTAATGATAAGTTAAAGGGTGTGTGATGGAAAGGCAGCATTGTTGTATGTCCTATGCACTTGTAAACAAGCATACACACACATTTTCATACACATATATATACATACATATATATATGCATATATACGAGTATATATATATATATATATATATATATATATATATATATATATATATATATATGTGTGTGTGTGTGTGTGTGTGTGTATATATATATATATATATATATATATATATATATATATATATATATATATATATATATATATATATATATATGTAGCCCAGTTGAGAGGTAATTTTATTGCTTACCTGTTGGTACAAAGTAGCAGCCTTGGTAGTGGAAGCACAAAGGCTGCTTTAGCAACATCCAAGTACCTACTCACTCTGCATTCTTCTGTCTCTCTCTCTCTCTCAGGTCTACAGCGAAACAAGCCTTACCCAAAATAATTTATTTGACAGAATCTAACATAAGTAGATTGCAAGAAATAAGAGAAGGATTCTAGTGTAATATTAAAGTTCCCAAAAGATCATTCACACTATAGTCTTACACTGTAACTTGCAATAGGTTAAAGTTCCTCGTTGGGCGAGCGGGTTCCGTTCTCAGCTGCCACTCTGTTAGCCGCGAGTTCGAATCTCCGACCGGCCAATGAAGAAAAAGAGGAATTTATTTCTGGTGATAGAAATTCATTTCTCGCTATAATGTGGTTCGGATTCCACAATAAGCTGTAGGTCCCGTTGCTAGGTAACCAATAAGTTCTTAGCCACGTAAAACAAGTCTAATCCTTCGGGCCAGCCCTCTCTAGGAGAGCTGTTGATCAGCTCAGTGGTCTGGTTAAACTAAGATATACTTAACTTTTTTGCAATAGGTTAAGATAAGTCAAAGTCCAGTACATTTCCAATGAGTACATCTGCAACCTCTTTCTCAGCGAAACATCTAAAGAAGTCAAATGAATTCCTCATTCATCGCCAAACGCAGAAAAATAAAGGTATGGGAATTCCTCTCATGTTACTCATAAAATATATATCACACAATAAATGCTCGAACAAAAGACATTATAAAAATGGAGAGAAACAATCTACATTTTGGGAAATTGAATTATGGTTCTTACCTCCAAACAGCAATGTTCAATGTTGGTCTTCAAACGATTCCTTTCCCATATCTAATTCACACCTTGGGACTCCGCCCAAAAGAAACGCACACGTTCCCCACCGCCAAACGCGGGACATTTCTGGCAAACGCACATACGAAGTAATGTAACCTGTTCCCACGTCTCGAGAAACCCGACAACAATTTTACCTAGTTCGGAAATGCGTCAGATGATAGCTAAACATTCTCGCCAAGATTTTGGGAGAGTTTTCCTCCACACTTGTTAATTAAACATTCACTGTGTATTGTAATTCATAACATACTTGTGACCTACAGGCTTTTCATATATATATATATATTATATATATATATATATATATATATATATATATATATAACCTGTATATATATATATAATACATATATATATATATATATATATATATATATATATATATATATATATATATATATTATATATATATATATATATATATATTTATATATATATATATATATATTATATATATATATATAAATTATATATATATATATATGTATATAAATATAATATATATATATATATATATATATATATATATATATATATATATATATATATATATATATATATATATATATATATATATATACATACACATACAAACATAAGGGCCGGAGCTGAGGCTCGAAGTATATATCACGAAGGAAGTAATGGGGAAAGGCATCCTCCTCCTCTAACAGTTTATTTCCATTGCCGACGTTTCACGACGAATTCCAAGTCGCATTTTCAAGGCTATAAAATATAATTTGCGAACATCAATAACAAATTAATGCAATGGCAACAGCTCTTTATGTAGTAAAAATATTTAAAACAAAACACCTCATTCCAAGACAAGTCAATAATAAGTGAAAAGGAGTTCACTCAAATCTTAAAACAAACCTACCTATGTGAAAGAAAGAGCAAGACTAACATAAATAAATAAAAACAGAGTGAGGAAAACCAGTTGCCCAAACTAGGCTATAAACAATTTAACTGAAGACGATTGAGTATTTAACGACGGTAAAGTCTTTTTGATAATTATGGATTCTAGGATGGTTAAGTCGTTGTTGTTCTGCACTTGGCCTAAGATGGAAAAATCCTTGCTGTCAATATAAGTTTTACATAATTTTGAATGATTACGTATATTTGATTGTTCAGGATTAGATAACCTGACGACAACCTGATTGAGATCGACCACGAAGATGACCACATTGATAACGAACGTGTCCCCCACCCGATGATGAATACTGAAGCCCCCATGAAATGACAAATAGAGGCGAGCTGTTAGCACGCACCTCCAATGAAGAGAAGTCCGCAATAAGGAAAATAGAAAAGTCTTCTACAATAAACGCCCCTGAAGCAGCAATAATATTCAATAAAACGTATTATTATTATTATTATTATTATTATTATTATTATTATTACAGTTTTACCAGACCACTGAGCTGATTATCAGCTCTCACAAGGCTCGCCCGAAGGGTTTGTTTTATTTATATTTTTTATTTATATTTTGTCAATTAAATTACAGATTTTTTTTACGTTATAATTGGATTAACTTCAAATGCTGAAGTTTCTGACAAAATTTTACTGATCGATTTATTTCCAAAATCTGATGTTCGCTGCTGGTGAGACTTTGGAGAGAGTAAATGTCCCCTTGCAAACACAAGAGTGACTCACTGACTAAGTCTGTGAATGTATTTAATAAAAAGGTGGAATTTTTTGTTACTTATACAAACGTGAAAATTTTTTTATATACAAATATTTAGCTACAAATGTCGTTCAATATCGAATCGCTGTGCCTTGGGAATAACCTACACACGAAGGATGATATAATTGGTAAGTGATTTTGACCTGGCCAGGATTCGAACCTGGCCCTATAGTTTACAAACAACGATAAATAGATGAGTGACTCCTTGATAAGGCAGAAGCAATTGTCAATTATAATTCCCTTAGGGTGCAAGACATTCCCAAGGCATAGTGAATTATATAATATACGATTTTCGTTGCTTGATACTTGTGAAAGATAAAACTATATTCAGATTCTGTTACTTCTTTCTATTGAGCACGTTAATATTTTTCGGAAGCTTGAATTTCAAGTCAGTGACCCCCTTGGTGGGCCTATTCCATATGAATGGGGTTCGTCTTTTGAATAATAATAATAATAATAATAATAATAATAATAATAATAATAATAATATATACTTAGAATTTCTAACCAAGTCATGAGACGCAGAATTTTATCTCCACGTGACTCTGGACAACACAATTTAACACTGAATCGTCTAAGTAATCTCATTAAATGAAATAAACATACCTGATAAAAATTATAAATAAGATTAAAAATTATAAAAATAAAAACATAATCGAATCAATGAAATAAACATATTTGATAAGAAAAGATTTACAAAAATAAATAGGCTAAAAAAAAGTTTAAAATCCACCATTTGATGCAATCTTGAATTCTCAAGACGGAGGTAAAGGTATGCAAATGACATGAGTTGCCCAAAGTTATGTAGCCCTGAGGTGGGCCAAACCAGGTTTTATGGAAAGCCTCCTGAGAGTGTGTCCCTAAAAAAGAAAATTAAATAAAAAAAAGAAATATTCAAATGAATAGTTAGAGGCTCTTTGCGCCTCACGGTTAAATATAAAGATTGCTCGATGGAACTGAAATGGCTAATAATAATAATAATAATAATAATAATAATAATAATAATAATAATAATAATAATAATAATAAAATGGAAACGAGGAATTATGTGAAGTAGCGGGGTTTTCTGGAATAAAGGATTTTATTCGGCAGTTCAGGTGTGAATGCGACACATATATATATATATATATATATATATATATATATATATATATATATATATATATATATATATATATATATATATATATATATATATATATATATATATATATATATATATATATATATATATATATATATATATATATATATATATATATATATATATATATATATGAATGGATTTTATGTATGTATATGTGTGTATGTTCCACCAAACTCTGAAACACACTGAGCAATTTCACCCAAACTTGGTATACTGTGGGGATGAGACATCACTAGCACCAAAGGGCACCAAAGGGGGTGGGGGGGGGGGTGGGAAGGGGGTGACATGTAAAAATAACTGAAAACGACAGATATTAGTGTCTAATCCATAGTTTTCGAGATCGCAGAGATAAATGGTGACACTCCCGAAGCCCTTTAAGTCCAAGTTCAGCCTCAATAGGGATGGGGGGTGAGAAGGGGTAAAATATAAAATGCCAAAAATGCTGGGCAATGTAATTGAAGCAAATATCTTAACAGGAAAGGTAGAGAGAGAGAGAGAGAGAGAGAGAGAGAGAGAGAGAGAGAGAGAGAGAGAGAGAGAGAGAGAGAGAGAGAGAGAGAGAGAGAGAGAGAGAGAGAGAGAGTTTATCAACTGCCATTCAGAGTGGGGGGGGGTGGGCAGAGCCAGGTTGTTCAGCTAGTATATATATATATATATATAGTGTATATATATATATATATATCAATATATATATATATATATATATATATATATATATATAAGTATATATATATATATATGTATGGAATTATCTACAATAGATATCTGGAGCTAGTGAAATGAGTTTAAATGAGAGAGAGAGAGAGAGAGAGAGAGAGAGAGAGAGAGAGAGAGAGAGAGAGAGAGAGAGAGAGAGAGAATTTAGTAAATCTCTTACATAGTGTCATACGCATTACGGTTTTACACTAAAGAAAATAAATGGTCCAATAACGTCTTCCAAGTGAGGTGGTGATATATTTTAGGACCGAATGTGGTATGAATCTAGAACTATCAAATCTTTATTGTTCCCATTCCCAAAAACAATCATTGTTCCAGTGACTCTCCTAAACGACAGAATACGTTTTCAGAATCCTTTGTGACATCTCTGAGAGTTTGAGCATTCATCATACATCACAAGGCCGTTGAAATGAAACTTGCAACAAACAATAGTTTCATATCGAGAAGGAATTTTGAGAAAGAATGACTGATATCATTCACAAGAATAGATATGCATCGAGGAAAGACCACTATGAATATCTAATTTGCAGAAGACTTTGCAAAAGAACCGTTCGACCGCGTTTGAATAAGAATTGCTAAAAGGTTGCAGAAAATGAACTTTCAGCCATTATCTCATATAAGAAGATATTCCAACCATATCAAAGAGGCTCCACAGCCAATAAAAAGTTAATTTCTCAAACAGGCAGTGTTTAACCTCTGACCCAAATCCCCCTGGAGGAGGGATTAAGGTCCATCACAAAGTTTTGAGGAAAGAATTTTTAACCTATTTGCAAAGCTGAGCATCCATCTCCCACCCGAGAGAATCAGATATTCTGCTGGACCTCATTAGAGCTCTCTCTCTCTCTCTCTCTCTCTCTCTCTCTCTCTCTCTCTCTCTCTCTCTCTCTCTGCCTCGGCTGTAACGGAGGATTTGCTCTTTGCAGACTTTCTGCTTCATAATGTTTTGTTGTGTGAGCGTCATTTTGTGATGTATCTAAGTGCCATTACGACATTATGAATACACACTCAGTTCACGTATACAAGGTAGAGTAGAGACTTTAAGTACGTAAGATTTGAGATAAACACAACATTCATAACGAGAAAGTTCAAGTTGGTGAAATTAGCCATAAAATCTGATAATTTTATTTACCTGAAAGAAGCCATGTACACCTCGGTGTAACTTTAATATTATATATTGGAACTTGCAAAGTTCCTAGATTATCAAGTCTTCACCTGACACGTCCTTGAGACTGAAGAGGAAGGAATCACTGTGGATATTTAAATGATAGACCTTGGTAGGGGGAACGTGCACAAAAATGTCCACAAAGTTATATATCTGTCAAGTTAACATATGTTTGCTCTAAGTCTCTTTCAGTCTAGAGAATTTCCAATTTAGATGTGTATAATAATAATAATAATAATAATAATAATAATAATAATAATAATAATAATAATAATAATAATAATAATAATAATAATAATTTAAGAACAAAAATAACTGAACTGCAATACTGTGGGCGTAGTAGAGAAAAATATAAAAATATATTGTCAAACAAAAAGACTTGCGCTAAGCGAGACATCCAACAATACAGAAGCAGAAATGTAAATAATCCCAGTAGGATATATATTCAAAAACACGAAATTTACGGCCATGCCATAAAAGTAAGCCAAAGCAGAGCCCTGTAGTGAAACTGCATGATCCATAAAAATATTTTAATGACAGACAATAATCCACAAACATCAACGAGCGTAGGTACATAATTTTAAAGGACAATAAAACTAAATTGAAATCTTAAGACAAAACGCAACTTGAATGTTTATTTCAGTTTCAGGATGAGGTCAGTTATATTCCACACTGTTTGATGCTCTCTCCAAGGGAGCAAGACTCTTGTACCCTGTTTAATTCACGCGGCATTCAACCAATTCTTACACTTCTTCTTTTGGAGGAAATTTGAAAGATTATTATTATTATTATTATTATTATTATTATTATTATTATTATTATTATTATTATTATTATTATTATTATTATTATTATTATTATTCAGAAGATGAACCCTATTCGTATGGAACAAGCCCACCAAAGGGGCCACTGACTTGAAATTCAAGTTTCCAAAGGATAGGTCGAATTCAACACTACGGAGAAAACTGCGTAATGTTTAATTATTTTGCCTCTTAATTAATATTCCTTTATTCTGTGAATTCAATAAATACCAGTCTGATAAGTTTCATGTTTTGGGTCATCAATGCTTTATGAATTTTGCTAAGAAGGTATGATTCTAGCCAGTTTAACTCATGTACTAGTTATCAACTACGGGAGAAAAGTTTCTAAATTACTGCTGTTGTAAAATAATTCATTATTAACAAATTTTCTTTTTCGTGAATGAAGACGCCAGACTATAAAATTAGATAATTCAACAACATTCTATTAAGTAAAGAAAAAAAAAATTAAATCAAAATCTTCCTTAAAAACTGAACTATATTTTCATCTAGTAGTTGAAGGGTTTTAGTGCAGAGCTGACATCTCTCTCTCAAAAAAAAAAAAAAAAAAATATGAGCATGTGGTGAAATGAGCTTAGGTCACAAAAAGCGTCAAACATGACATAAACTTATTTTGGGAATCGTCAAGATTTTCATAATTACGCTACAGAATTTTTTCACGTCGAGCAAATGGGAAATGCGTTTGGGAATGTGAATGAAAATTTATGTTCTGTTTCAAGTTAAGAAAGCCTAGAGAAAAGAGATGGCATCAGATTTACTTGATTATTATTATTATTATTATTATTATTATTATTATTATTATTATTATTATTGATCATATTTATGTACTTGCAATAATAATAATAATAATAATAATAATAATAATAATAATAATAATAATAATAATAATAATAATAATAATAATACTATTGGATGTATAAAGGAATCATTTTTATTTGAAATTGTAAGACATGATCACATTTATGTACTTCCATTAATAATAATATGTCTAACAATGCAAAAGAAAAACTACTCTTTTATTCCATCATATACTAAAGATCAGAAGAGAACTATCACAGAAGAACAATCAGAATGAAAACATTACCTAACCACAGGTAACCATAAACATCACTTGTGTTTTTCTGAGGTATTTTTCCTAATAAGGAAGAAATGCAAATCCACTTTCTAAGTTCTGATTGGTCTCTTTGAAGAGAGTTCTTGTTTGGGACGTCCAACATCTTCATCTAATGAGTGATGGACTTATGATACAGGAATGAAACCTTAGCTCACGACTGACTAAGAATCAGACTTTAAGTATTTTGTTGTTTGAAACCTTTGCAGTGTTCATGATATGTTGCCTTTCCAGAGTGTTCCTGTTTATTGCCACAAATAATCGTAATAATAATTTGAGACAAAAGTTTATCATTGGAGGCAAACATCATATATATAAAAATAATATTAAGAAAGGTGTATTGAAAATCATCATCGTATTTCACTTTTTTCACAATTTATACCTTCATAGTCCAACGCTCTCTCTCTCTCTCTCTCTCTCTCTCTCTCTCTCTCTCTCTCTCTCTCTCTCTCTCTCTCTCACAAACTCTTATTCCTACAGAATAGTTTCCCTTTATGAAGAAACTTTGAGACTTCTCAGAACTTGTGAATGAATTTGAGAGCTTTTTCTCCCCCCTGGTGTATTATATACGGCATTACCTTTGGTCCTAATGGATTCTGAATCCTTCCTGTTGTTTTACCGACAAAATAATGCTTTCTTTTTAACGATATTTTCCTCTAATATATCGTGACTCATATGCATGTGGAAATAACTACAAGCAGGATTACCACACACACACATAACCAGAAATGAACGCGCAAGAGTTAATGACCATTTCAGCATTGTGTAGATTGTGCTTAATTTACTATTGAAACTGAACATTGATAAATAAACATTTTGCAACAATATGTAAATCCTTGACTATAGAGCCTGATATGTCAAAATACATATTTAACAATAGTAATGGAATATTGAAGCATGTTTGAATAACTGCTCTTGACAAGTAAAAAATATGGTCATTACACAGGGGCAATTAATCCTAGCAATAATAAGTATGTTGGGTCAGATATGAATCAATTTTAAAAGTAGAGATTTGAAAGCATATTTGTGAACTGGTTTAATTTATTCAGGGAGAATAAATTTATAACGTATTTCGTCTCAAAAAGAAGAAATTTTCATCAGAAACGATCATGAAAGCAGCCATTTGACTTTTAAAAGAACTTGATTTAGATGAGATAGGAAGACGTCAGCTGTGATATCTTTTCACATTGATTGAGGGGATTTGAAAGCTAATTTACACCCGGTTCTTGTTGTTAATCTGTACCAGACTGATTTGTATATCTCCACTAACACAGTTGTATTTTGGCGTAGGTTGATGGAAGGTGACATTGAAAGAAGAATCTGTATATTTGATCTGATGCTGTGTTGACCGACATTCCACCGACCAGAGTCTGTTATTTAAACATCCACAGTGATTCATTCCTCTTCAGTCTCAGAGACTTGTCAGATTAAGACTTGGTAGTCTAGGGACGTTGCAAGTCCTCATTTTAGACTTGATTAAACCAACGAGTACCGACCTTGTTTCAGGTGATTATCATCAATAAATTTTATGTTTAATTTTGCAAGCTTGAACTTTTTGTTATGACTATTCTGCTCATCTCATATTCTGCGTACTTTCTAAGTTTCTACTTAACTAGATTATAATAGAATATTGATGCTGAGCCTTGATTAGAAGTTGAAAACTCTTTCCCCCAAAACTTTGTGATGGACCTTAATTCCTCTCCCAGGAGGATCTGGGTCAAGGGTTAAGAGCTGCCTGTTTTGGAAATTAACTTTTTGTCGGCTGTGCTGCCTCTCTGATGTGGCTGGAATGTCTTCTTTTGTGAGATAATGGCGTGAAAGTTCACTTTCTCCAGCATTTGTGAAATTCTGATTCAAACTCGGTGGAATGATTAATTTGCAACGTCTTCGGCAAACTTGATAATCTTAGTAGTATTACCAAACTGGCTATTTATTCTTGTTAATGACATCAACCATTCTTTCTGAGAATTCCTCCTTCTAACGAAACCATTGTATATTGCAAGTTTCATTTCATCGGCCTTGTGAGGTATGACGAATGCTCAAACTCCCAGGGCTATCGTAAAGAATTCAGGCATTCAGGATTCACGCCGGAATACTTATAGTTTTTGGGAATGGGAACAACAGGAATCTGGTAGCTTTGGATGCATACCACGTTCGGTCCGATGTATAACAATACCTCAGGCAGCAACGTGAATCATAAAACAAATAAAAGGAATATCTCAAACACGCTATACATGAAAGACATATCATGGACCAATCGCTTTCTTCAGTAGAAGCCATAAAGCATACGAGAGAGAGAGAGAGAGAGAGAGAGAGAGAGAGAGAGAGAGAGAGAGAGAGAGAGAGAGAGAGTCTTTTAGACTCAAAAGACCAGAACCATCACAGTGACCTGGGCATTGCCCAGGCAAGGTCATTCGAATGACGCCGAATGCAAATGGGGGAAACTCCATTTGGCATTCAGGTGGGACACTATGGGCACAGGTGGCAGCCTCTGATTGGCCCATTTGACGAGGTGCCTTTGGTGGGCCGATGGATTTTGGGACTCGAGATGGACATCGGGTTGGGATTCAAGAGTTGTGTCTCAATGTCCGGGCAATGACGAATTCTCGTTGCATTTTAAAACATTTTATCAATCTATTTTTATCTATTTTTATGTTTATTAATTTATTTTTCTTTTTAATAAGTGATATCTCTTCTTTCTGTATTTCTCTTTGCCTTCTCTTACTTAGCACCATATTCTTTGGAAGCTTGAATTTCAAGTCAATGGCCCCTTTGGTGGGCTTGTACCATATGAATGGGTTTCATCTTCTGAATAATAATAATAATAATAATAATAATAATAATAATAATAATAATAATAATAATAATAATAATAATAATAATAATAATAATAATAACAGATGTTTTGTTAAGCAGAGATAATTTTTTTGTTTCTCGAATAGCTATTTTGTAATTAGAAATCTTTATCAGTATTTATTTCTTATGTTTCTGTTTCTCGTACCATTCTGCTCCTCAGAAGGAAGATTTCATACCCGACGTTTTCT
>NC_089755.1:4879017-4929017 GCF_040412425.1 Macrobrachium rosenbergii
ATTCAGTTCGAGAGATATTCCACAAATGTCGAAGGAAAATAACGCACAAATTTCAGCAAAATCTACAGAAAAATTAAAGAACAAAAATTAAACTTTACGCCAAGTGGGAAAATAACTCTTACATTCCAAAAAATACGAAATTACATTTTAATTGCAAAGAAGCAAGGGCAAGCATAATTGTCCTGGCTGGCTGAAATTTCAGTGTCGACCAGAACCAATTATGGCAAATTGGTGCTCACCAAAACGAACTTACTCGGTAATTCTAGCTTATTCGGTAATTCTGGCTTTTGGCCTCATTCTGTTGTTGGCCGACAGCGGGGGTTGAAAAAATGCTGTTTTCTGGCTTACAGATTGTGTCTTGTGTTTTTTGTGTATGCATGTATGTATGTATATGGAATATAAAAGTACTACGTTGTATTTCTCAGATATTTGAGGCAACATCCATAATGAAATATTGTTATAAAACTTATTTTTTTATTAAAAACATTATGTTTTATTTAGTTTTTGTCAATTTCTGTGAACTTGTTCCTAAAGGCATTTCAGTGAACAAGTCCACAGTTGTTTACAAAATTTTATTTATTGCACATAATGTTTTTTAATTCGCTGTAATTTTTTTAACAAGTATTTCATTTTGTTGACCTTAGCTCATATATACATATTTTGTTACATATATATATATATTTATATATATATATATATATACATATATATATTTTATATATATATTTATATATATATATATATATATATATATATATGAAATTTTATCGAGGAAAAGTAAATATTTATGAAACACCCCAATCTTGTGCCGGTTGATGATGCATTTAATTTTGGAAACTGAAACTCCTCCTTTCATAGACTTTAAAAAATCTATTCGACAGCTGTCATCTTGTTGTCATTATTTAATTAGTTGATTTGTCTTAGCTTTAATTTTAAATGTTAAATTATTGTCACAATGTATTAGCTAGTTTTCCTCCTCTGGTGGTTCTTGTGTTTACGTTTTCACTAACGACCGTTTTGTCTTTCATGTTTTGAGGGTGTACGGCTTTTCTCCCCAGCTTCCCCTCCCCCTCCGCCCCAGGAGGCCGAGGGGTTGTCAACGTCCCGAAGGAAGTGGTGGACAATTGTGTTCTGAACCTTGACCTGGGCGTTTCTACTTGATTTTGGCCGCTGCTGTTGACTATTTACGTTTTTGGGCATCCTGAACTTAGGATTATTTTGGATCCACTACCTTCAGCAGCTTGAGGATTTATTCATTTATTATCCTGCTACGCCCTTGGTTCAGTTACCATAGCCAAGGGGGACCTCTCTGTCCAACGGTACGGTATTTGGACTGTTATTAGTTTGCATGCTGAGCAAGACGCCTCAGTTGGATCACGGCCTGTGAATTGGTGGAGGTATAGGCCAGCGCCGTAGTTGGGCCCATAATTTGACACCACCCTGTCTCATCTCCAGACGTGGAGATTATTTTAGTTTAACCAGATCACGGCTTTGTTACAAGGACCACCTCTGAATACTTTAGTGTTGTATTTTAAAATTTTAGGTTATTCATTCTTTTTTGAACTTCTCCTCCTTTCTGGGCCCCCTCCATATTTGCGTTTGAATGTGTTGTTTTTCTATTTATTAATTGGGTAAGTGTTTTTTTTTTTATATATTAAGCGTAATTGTTTTTCATTATAATTATTGTATCTAGTGGTTCAGGCGTCATTTCTGTCTATTTCTTCATGTATTAAAATTAAGTTATTTTTCTTAGTGTTCATTTTCACCCCCAAATTGGTTTTGCACACATTGGTTGATTGTCTTGTGATGCGATTTCACTTACTGTGAATTTCGTATTCTGGTTAGTGAATTACTAGTATTGGATAATTATACAAGTGTATGTTGTGGTGGTAAAACGACCCATCACAAACTGGCGACCGTGATAGGATATTTTGTTCCTGCAAGTATTCACTAGTGTGCAAAATTGATTCTGGGGTTTTATTTTTGGGCAGCAGTTTTACACCTTCTCCAGATTTGATATTTTTTTGGGGTATTGTTTTGAGGTTTGATTGAGCAAAATGTGTACTATGGATGTTTTAGTGCTTCTTAGTGGAGAGGGGTGGCAAGCAAGGCTCGCAGAGTTGGATAGGGCTTGAGTTAGAGCAAGTGGCTCAGCATTTGGAAATTGAATTTGATTCGTCTGTAAGGAAGGACCTATTGTTGTTGAAGGTATATGATTATGTTAAAACTGTGAAGACAGAGGGGGAAATGAAGGTAGTCAAAGAGGAAGTGTCTGTAGACTTTTTTGAATAAGCAAATTGAGTTAAAAACAATAGAGTTTAATATAGAAAAATTTAGGGCAGAGGAAAGAGAGAGAGAGAGGCAGTTTGAGAGGGAAATGCGTTTAATGGATCCTGTTTCCTCTCCCTCTTCCCCAACCAGGGAGGTGACGCCTACTATTAATTTGTCAGAGGCACTCAAATTTGTGCCACATTTTCAAGAGTGTAATGTAGCGGAGTTTTTTTGTTTCATTTGAGAGGATTGCCGCTAAATTGCAGTGGCCTCAAGAGTACTGGACGACACTTATCCAGAGTAAATTGATAGGTAGGGCTCAGAAAGTGTATGTTACGTTGGATGAGAGTTTATCATCCGACTACGAAAATGTGAAAGCCATTGTGCTAAAGGCTTATGAGCTTGTCCCTGAGGCTTATAGACAGCGTTTCAGGAATTTACAGAAAGAAAGGGAACAGACGTTCGTAGAATTTGCTAGGGGTAAGAGGCAATATGCTGAAGATTGGTTAAAGTCGAAAGAAGTTGACAATTTTGAAGGGTTGAAAGAATTGGTACTTGTAGAGGAGTTTAAGAGGTGTGTACCCGATAAGTTGAAGGTGCATTTGGAAGAATTAAAGATTGATACTTTGCAGGAGGTTGCCATTGCTAGTGACGAATATTACCTGTCACATAAGAATGAGTTAGGGGTGATGAGTAATATAAAGCCTGGTTGTGTTAGAAAAGTCAGAGTAATAATAATAATAATAATAATAATTACAATGTTTTTGGGAGGCCTAATTATGTTAATAGGAGTCAGCCCAGGAGGCAGAATAATAGTAATCATTTTTCTGCTAATAACAATCGTGTTTCTCCTGACAGAGGTAACATAAATAATCCTGAAAGGTTAAGAAGCATGACATGCTTTCTTCTGTAATAAAAGGGGCATGTAAAAAGTCAGTGTTTTGCCTTTAAGAAGTCCCTACAAGCTAAGGGTAGATCAGTTATGGGCATTGATAAGCGAGAGAGAGAGCCCGTCCAAACGAGAACGACTGAACAATGACTCTCCAATTGCTTTGACAGGTATTTGTCCCGTGGTAGTGTCTCGTCTGTGGATTCGTCCAAAGAAAGGGTGGTTCGCATTTTGCGGGACACGGGAGCGGCTCAGTCGTTGATTTTAAGAGAGGCATTACCTTGCGATTTTGTCCATGACTTTGAAGAGTTTGTTTGTTGTCTGGCTTTCCCTGATTCAGTTGAGTCCTATCCCATCGGTAATTTCCATTTAAAATGTCCATCTTTTTCAGGAATATTGAAGTTGGCCATTGTGAATAGGTTTCCTGTTAAAGATGTAGATATTGTGTTAGGAAATGATGTGGCTTATAAAAATAAACAGGATCCAATTTTAATGAATCGTGAAATTGCTGTCGTTACTCGTTCTAGAGCTAGTGGTGTTGACGCTGCAGAGTCAACAACAGACGTAGATTTAGTAGTTTAGAACGTAGTATTAGTAGTAGTAGTGGTAGTAATTTGGTTGTAGATAGGAATATTGCAAAAGACCTTCCAAATTGGACAAAGGAAGAGCTAATTAAAGCTCAGAAACAAGAATTCCGGGACCTTCCTGTTGAGTCGGGCGAAGTGGATGATTTAACTGTCCCAAAGTTTAAAATAATTAATAACATTCTTTACAGGTTGAGTAGGCCTAGAGAGGCTGGCAATAGTGCACATGAAGTTTTAAAACAGATATTGGTTCCTTATGTTCACAGGATTGGCTTGATGTCGTTGGCACATGATAATGGTTTGGCGGGTCATTTCGGAATCCACAAGACAGCTGGGAAATTGCTTAAGGATTATTACTGGCCCAAATTGAAATCCGACGTGAAGAAATTTTGTCAATAGCTGTAGTATCTGTCAGAAGGTCGGTAAGCCAAACCAAGTTATTCCAAAAAGCTCCTTTATGTCCCATCCCTGTGGTTTCTGAACCTTTTAAGGAAATTATCATTGATGTTGTCGGGCCGTTGCCCAGGACTCGTAGTGGGAATGAGTATATTTTCACCATGATGGATAAAATGTCCCGTTATCCAGAAGCAATTCCTCTACGATCCATCAAAAGTGCAAAAATTGTTGAGGTATTAATTAATTTTTTACTAGGTTCGGAATGCCTAAGGTGGTTCAATCTGATTGTGGTACAAACTTTGTTAGCAAATATTTTAAGGAGAAAATGGCAGAATTGGGTATTAAGCATGTGACTTCATCTCCTTATCATCCGGAAAGTCAGGGTGCTCTGGAGAGGTTTCATCAAACTCTGAAATCGATGATTAGGAAATATTGTCTAAGTCACGGCTCTGAGAGGGACAAAGAATTACCATATCTTTTATTTGCTTTTCGGTCGGCTCCAAGTCAGTCTCTTGGTTTATCCCCATTTAATTTGGTTTTGGGCATTGTGTTCGGGGTCCGCTTGATGTTGTAAGAGAGTCATGGGAAGGTGACATTCCTGATATTAATTTATTAGATTATCTGACTAATTTGGGTGATAAAATGACGAAGGCCTGGGAATTTGCTCGTGAGAATTTGTTGTGTAGTCAGAGAAGAATGAAATACTTCTTTGACAGGAAGACCAAAATTCGTAACTTCGCTGAAGGCGACAAGGTATTGGTGTTGTTACCTTTTCCAGGCAATTCGTTAAAAGCTTCATTTTCAGGTCCCTGGAAAGTTTTGAAAAAATTAAGCGAGGTTAATTATTTGGTAGAAACTCCTGAACGGAGGAAACCCTTTCAACTTTGCCATATTAATATGTTAAAGGAATATAAGGAAAGGGATAAAGTCATTCCTGTGGCAACAGTTGGGGAGGTTGTAAATTGTAATAATAATATTTATTCTTTTTCAGAGGAAGAATTTAATGAAGATAAATATGGTAATGATGGTAACTTTCCAACAGGTAATAAAACTTCTTTGAAAAATTTTGATAGTTCAGTTTCTCATTTGAGTTTTGATAAACGTAGGTCTCTAAAAAGTTGGTGTTCGATTATAAAGAATTGTTTTCGGATGTACCAGGTCGAACATCTGTCTTAGAACATGACGTGGATGTTGGTAATGCCACGCCAGTGAAACAATCGCCATACAGATTAAATCCTTTTAAGAGTGAAGTTGTTGCAAAAGAGGTGGAATATATGTTAAAACATGGTTTGATCGAACCAAGCAAAAAGCCCTTGGTCGTCACCTGTGGTGTTGGTTAAGAAACCTGATGGAGAGTTTCGTATGTGTTTTGATTATAGGAGAGTTAATGAGGTTACAAAACCCGATAGTTATCCTTTGCCACGGATAGAAGATTGCATTGATCGCATGGGGAAGTCTAAATATATAAGTAAATTTGATTTGTTAAAGGTTATTGGCAAGTTCCTTTGTCGAAACGAGCAAGGGCCTTGTCAGCTTTCGTTACACCTCAAGGGTTGTTTTCAATGTCGTGTTATGCCGTTTGGTATGAAAAATGCCGCCGCCACTTTTCAAAGGTTAATGAACACGCTGGTGTATGGTTTAGAAGGTTGTGTGGTTTATACTGATGACATTGTTATTTATAGTGACGACTGGGACACACATTTGAAGCGTATTAAGGCATTGTTTGAGGTATTGAAGAAAGCTGGTTTGGTGGTTAATTTAAACAAAAGTGAATTTGCAAAAGCGAAGGTTGTTTATTTGGGTCATGTAGTTGGAGATGGTAAAGTTACCCCTAAACAAGCAAATGTGGAGGCTATTGAAAAGATTTCTGTTCCTAAGTGCCGAAGGGATGTCAGGAAGTTCTTAGGTTTGCTAGGGTATTATCGTCGGTTTGTAAAGAATTTCTCTGACATCGCTGTTCCACTTACTAACCTATTGAAAAAGAAGGTCGCGTTCATTTGGACGAAGGAAGCGCAGAATGCTTTTGAAAGTTTGAAGGATACTACTCAGTTTCTCCATTCTTAGGGCTCCGG
Organism: Macrobrachium rosenbergii; assembly: GCF_040412425.1. Taxonomy (NCBI): domain Eukaryota; kingdom Metazoa; phylum Arthropoda; class Malacostraca; order Decapoda; family Palaemonidae; genus Macrobrachium; species Macrobrachium rosenbergii. The sequence continues at coordinate 4,885,230 of NC_089755.1, forward strand.
ATTTCGACCTCCCATTTTCGCTTGCCACTGACGCAAGTGACGTCGGTGTCGGAGCGGTCTTATTACAGAACGACGAGCAAGGCGTTTCTCACCCGGTAGCGTTCTTTTCGAAGAAATTAACCTCCGCTCAACGCAAATATTCGACGGTCGAGAAGGAAACACTCGCATTAATCTTGGCCATTAATCATTTTTCTGTTTATCTATCTTCCACAGGAACTCCAATAAAGATTATGACAGATCATAATCCATTGACCTTCATCAACAGATACAAAAATAAAAATCAACGTCTGATGCGGTGGAGTATCATGTTGCAAGAATGGAACTTGCAGTTTTCTCATATACCGGGAAGAGATAATGTAGTGGCTGATGCTCTCTCGCAGCGTTGGGTAGGGATTCTGGCAAGGGGCTCTGCGGATATTAAGGTAGTATCTGTATCGTTCTAATTGCGGTGTGTGTGCTGTTGAAGTAGGTAGTTAGGTTTGTATTCTTAGAAGTAGATGAGTGTATAAGGATAATGAATATGTATTAATCTGAATTTTTCTTTACAGGAATTCCATAAATGTTTGGGACTGTAAAATTAGTTATGTTTAATATTAAGTTTATAGGTGAAGGTAAAGATGGTACTCGTTTGAATTTTGTAGCAAGGGTAATTTTAAGATAGGTTGGTGGTGTGTTATTTCTGGAATACGCTTTTTGCAGATATTATTATTATTATAGTTTTTATGCTACTGATGAGTAGCATAGGCGGTTGTTGATGGTCGTTGAGACATGGTAAGACACTGTTAGGTGATTGATTATGCAGTTGAGGTGTTAATCAGAGAGTTTATTTAATGAAATGATAGCTACTAATCCGGGTATTCTGTGTTTTCAGGCATAACTACGCTTCACGAAATTTTTTGCGTGTTCAGGTTGCGCAGGGGAAAACTGTGCTGGTTTTCTGTGTCGTCCATTATACGTGTGTGTACTCGGTAGGACACTTTTATAGTGATTTAGTGTGTTGACACGGTGGTGTAAATGACTCTTGTTCGCTGAACATTTTTGCAATGGGCGATGTGAGATATGAAGTGAGAAACCGTTAAGTGTGTAAAAATAGTTATGGCCTATGGACAAATATGTGGAATCCGGGTGGAGCAATGTAGCTCTTGATTATGTACCTATGTGAGAGCCTTGGAGCTATTGGTTTGGTGTTGGTTTTCTGTATTGTGTAATATTTTGAATTTGTATTGTATGATATTGGGTTACTTTTGATATTTTGTTAATCTTGTTATTATGTTAGTGCCTTTCTTGTGAGCTGCATCCTTGTTCTTTTGCCACCCCGTCCCTCATTTTGTTTTTGGTATCATGCTCTAATTATATAATTGTTTTTTTTCACAGATTTTATGAAATCATTATTTCTGTTGTTTGACTATTTTTGTTATAAGTGATTATTTTATATTTTACTTTTAAATTTGAATTTGAAATATTATTTACTTTAATTTTTTTTTTTGGAAAAAAAATCTTTTGGGAGAGGAGGTGTCATCTTGTTGTCATTATTTAATTAGTTGATTTGTCTTAGCTTTAATTTTAAATGTTAAATTATTGTCACAATGTATTAGCTAGTTTTCCTCCTCTGGTGGTTCTTGTGTTTACGTTTTCACTAACGACCGTTTTGTCTTTCATGTTTTGAGGGTGTACGGCTTTTCTCCCAGCTTCCCTCCTCTCCGCCCCAGGAGGCCGAGGGGTTGTCAACGTCCCGAAGGAAGTGGTGGACAATTGTGTTCTGAACCTTGACCTGGGCGTTTCTACTTGATTTTGGCCGCTGCTGTTGACTGCTACGTTTTTTGGCATCCTGAACTTAGGATTATTTTGGATCCACTTCCTTCAGCAGCTGGAGGATTTATTCATTTATTATCCTGCTACGCCCTTGGTTCAGTTACCATAGCCAAGGGGACCTCTCTGTCCAACGGTACGGTATTTGGACTGTTATTAGTTTGCATGCTGAGCAAGACGCCTCAGTTGGATCACGGCCTGTGAATTGGTGGAGGTATAGGCCAGCGCCGTAGTTGGGCCCATAATTTGACATCACCCTGTCTCAATCTCCAGACGTGGAGATCCTTAGTTTAACCAGATCACGGCTTTGTTACAAGGACCACCTCTGAATACTTTAGTGTTGTATTTTGCTAGGTTATTCATTCTTTTGAACTTCTCCTCCTTTCTGGGCCCCCTCCATATTGCGTTTGAATGTGTTGTTTTTCTATTTATTAATTGGGTAAGTGTTTTTTTTATATATTAAGCGTAATTGTTTTTCATTATAATTATTGTATCTAGTGGTTCAGGCGTCATTTCTGTCTATTTCTTCATGTATTAAAATTAAGTTATTTTTCTTAGTGTTTATTTTCACCCCCAAATTGGTTTTTACACATTGGTTGATTGTCTTGTGATGCGATTTCACTTACTGTGAATTTCGTATTCTGGTTAGTGAATTACTAGTATTGGATAATTATACAAGTGTATGTTGTGGTGGTAAAACGACCCATCACAAACTGGCGACCGTGATAGGATATTTTGTTCCTGCAAGTATTCACTAGTGTGCAAAATTGATTCTGGGGGTTTTATTTTTGGGCAGCAGTTTTACACCTTCTCCAGATTTGATATTTTTTTGGGGTATTGTTTTGAGGTTTGATTGAGCAAAATGTGTACTATGGATGTTTTAGTGCTTCTTAGTGGAGAGGGGTGGCAAGCAAGGCTCGCAGAGTTGGATAGGCTTGAGTTAGAGCAAGTGGCTCAGCATTTGGAAATTGAATTTGATTCGTCTGTAAGGAAGGACCTATTGTTGTTGAAGGTATATGATTATGTTAAAACTGTGAAGACAGAGGGGGAAATGAAGGTAGTCAAAGAGGAAGTGTCTGTAGAGTTTTTGAATAAGCAAATTGAGTTAAAAACAATAGAGTTTAATATAGAAAAATTTAGGGCAGAGGAAAGAGAGAGAGAGAGGCAGTTTGAGAGGGAAATGCGTTTAATGGATCCTGTTTCCTCTCCCTCTTCCCCCAACCAGGAGGTGACGCCTACTATTAATTTGTCAGAGGCACTCAAATTTGTGCCACATTTTCAAGAGTGTAATGTAGCGGAGTTTTTTGTTTCATTTGAGAGGATTGCCGCTAAATTGCAGTGGCCTCAAGAGTACTGGACGACACTTATCCAGAGTAAATTGATAGGTAGGGCTCAGAAAGTGTATGTTACGTTGGATGAGAGTTTATCATCCGACTATGAAAATGTGAAAGCCATTGTGCTAAAAAGGCTTATGAGCTTGTCCCTGAGGCTTATAGACAGCGTTTCAGGAATTTACAGAAAGAAAGGAACAGACGTTCGTAGAATTTGCTAGGGGTAAGAGGCAATATGCTGAAGATTGGTTAAAGTCGAAAGAAGTTGACAATTTTGAAGGGTTGAAAGAATTGGTACTTGTAGAGGAGTTTAAGAGGTGTGTACCCGATAAGTTGAAGGTGCATTTGGAAGAATTAAAGATTGATACTTTGCAGGAGGTTGCCATTGCTAGTGACGAATATTACCTGTCACATAAGAATGAGTTAGGGGTGATGAGTAATATAAAGCCTGGTTGTGTTAGAAAAAGTCAGAGTAATAATAATAATAATAATAATAATAATTACAATGTTTTTGGGAGGCCTAATTATGTTAATAGGAGTCAGCCCAGGAGGCAGAATAATAGTAATCATTTTTCTGCTAATAACAATCGTGTTTCTCCTGACAGAGGTAACATAAATAATCCTGAAAGGTTAAGAAGCATGACATGCTTCTTCTGTAATAAAAGGGGCATGTAAAAGTCAGTGTTTTGCCTTTAGAAGTCCTACAAGCTAAGGGTAGATCAGTTATGGGCATTGATAAGCGAGAGAGAGAGCCCGTCCAAACGAGAACGACTGAACAATGACTCTCCAATTGCTTTGACAGGTATTTGTCCCGTGGTAGTGTCTCGTCTGTGGATTCGTCCAAAGAAAGGGTGGTTCGCATTTTGCGGGACACGGGAGCGGCTCAGTCGTTGATTTTAAGAGAGGCATTACCTTGCGATTTTGTCCATGACTTTGAAGAGTTTGTTCTGTTGTCTGGCTTTCCCGATTCAGTTGAGTCCTATCCCATCGGTAATTTCCATTTAAAATGTCCATCTTTTTCAGGAATATTGAAGTTGGCCATTGTGAATAGGTTTCCTGTTAAAGATGTAGATATTGTGTTAGGAAATGATGTGGCTTATAAAAATAAACAGGATCCAATTTTAATGAATCGTGAAATTGCTGTCGTTACTCGTTCTAGAGCTAGTGGTGTTGACGCTGCAGAGTCAACAACAGACGTAGATTGTAGTAGTTTAGAACGTAGTATTAGTAGTAGTAGTGGTAGTAATTTGTTGTAGATAGGAATATTGCAAAAGACCTTCCAAATTGGACAAAGGAAGAGCTAATTAAAGCTCAGAAACAAGAATTCCGGGACCTTCCTGTTGAGTCGGGCGAAGTGGATGATTTAACTGTCCCAAAGTTTAAAATAATTAATAACATTCTTTACAGGTTGAGTAGGCCTAGAGAGGCTGGCAATAGTGCACATGAAGTTTTAAAACAGATATTGGTTCCTTATGTTCACAGGATTGGCTTGATGTCGTTGGCACATGATAATGGTTTGGCGGGTCATTTCGGAATCCACAAGACAGCTGGGAAATTGCTTAAGGATTATTACTGGCCCAAATTGAAATCCGACGTGAAGAAATTTGTCAATAGCTGTAGTATCTGTCAGAAGGTCGGTAAGCCAAACCAAGTTATTCCAAAAGCTCCTTTATGTCCCATCCCTGTGGTTTCTGAACCTTTTAAGGAAATTATCATTGATGTTGTCGGGCCGTTGCCCAGGACTCGTAGTGGGGAATGAGTATATTTTCACCATGATGGATAAAATGTCCCGTTATCCAGAAGCAATTCCTCTACGATCCATCAAAAGTGCAAAAATTGTTGAGGTATTAATTAACTTTTACTAGGTTCGGAATGCCTAAGGTGGTTCAATCTGATTGTGGTACAAACTTTGTTAGCAAATATTTTAAGGAGAAAATGGCAGAATTGGGTATTAAGCATGTGACTTCATCTCCTTATCATCCGGAAAGTCAGGGTGCTCTGGAGAGGTTTCATCAAACTCTGAAATCGATGATTAGGAAATATTGTCTAAGTCACGGCTCTGAGAGGGACAAAGAATTACCATATCTTTTATTTGCTTTTCGGTCGGCTCCAAGTCAGTCTCTTGGTTTATCCCCATTTAATTTGGTTTTTGGGCATTGTGTTCGGGGTCCGCTTGATGTTGTAAGAGAGTCATGGGAAGGTGACATTCCTGATATTAATTTATTAGATTATCTGACTAATTTGGGTGATAAAATGACGAAGGCCTGGGAATTTGCTCGTGAGAATTTGTTGTGTAGTCAGAGAAGAATGAAATACTTCTTTGACAGGAAGACCAAAATTCGTAACTTCGCTGAAGGCGACAAGGTATTGGTGTTGTTACCTTTTCCAGGCAATTCGTTAAAAGCTTCATTTCAGGTCCCTGAAAGTTTTGAAAAAATTAAGCGAGGTTAATTATTTGGTAGAAACTCCTGAACGGAGAAACCCTCTCAACTTTGCCATATTAATATGTTAAAGGAATATAAGGAAAGGGATAAAGTCATTCCTGTGGCAACAGTTGGGGAGGTTGTAAATTGTAATAATAATATTTATTCTTTTTCAGAGGAAGAATTTAATGAAGATAAATATGGTAATGATGGTAACTTTCCAACAGGTAATAAAACTTCTTTGAAAAATTTTGATAGTTCAGTTTCTCATTTGAGTTTTGATAAACGTAGGTCTCTAAAGAAGTTGGTGTTCGATTATAAAGAATTGTTTTCGGATGTACCAGGTCGAACATCTGTCTTAGAACATGACGTGGATGTTGGTAATGCCACGCCAGTGAAACAATCGCCATACAGATTAAATCCTTTTAAGAGTGAAGTTGTTGCAAAAGAGGTGGAATATATGTTAAAACATGGTTTGATCGAACCAAGCAAAAGCCCTTGGTCGTCACCTGTGGTGTTGGTTAAGAAACCTGATGGAGAGTTTCGTATGTGTTTTGATTATAGGAGAGTTAATGAGGTTACAAAACCCGATAGTTATCCTTTGCCACGGATAGAAGATTGCATTGATCGCATGGGGAAGTCTAAATATATAAGTAAATTTGATTTGTTAAAAGGTTATTGGCAAGTTCCTTTGTCGAAACGAGCAAGGGCCTTGTCAGCTTTCGTTACACCTCAAGGGTTGTTTCAATGTCGTGTTATGCCGTTTGGTATGAAAAATGCCGCCGCCACTTTTCAAAGGTTAATGAACACGCTGGTGTATGGTTTAGAAGGTTGTGTGGTTTATATTGATGACATTGTTATTTATAGTGACGACTGGGACACACATTTGAAGCGTATTAAGGCATTGTTTGAGGTATTGAAGAAAGCTGGTTTGGTGGTTAATTTAAACAAAAGTGAATTTGCAAAAGCGAAGGTTGTTTATTTGGGTCATGTAGTTGGAGATGGTAAAGTTACCCTAAACAAGCAAATGTGGAGGCTATTGAAAAGATTTCTGTTCCTAAGTGCCGAAGGGATGTCAGGAAGTTCTTAGGTTTGCTAGGGTATTATCGTCGGTTTGTAAAGAATTTCTCTGACATCGCTGTTCCACTTACTAACCTATTGAAAAAGAAGGTCGCGTTCATTTGGACGAAGGAAGCGCAGAATGCTTTGAAAGTTTGAAGGGGATACTACTCAGTTTCTCCATTCTTAGGGCTCCGGATTTCGACCTCCCATTTTCGCTTGCCACTGACGCAAGTGACGTCGGTGTCGGAGCGGTCTTATTACAGAACGACGAGCAAGGCGTTTCTCACCCGGTAGCGTTCTTTTCGAAGAAATTAACCTCCGCTCAACGCAAATATTCGACGGTCGAGAAGGAAACACTCGCATTAATCTTGGCCATTAATCATTTTTCTGTTTATCTATCTTCCACAGGAACTCCAATAAAGATTATGACAGATCATAATCCATTGACCTTCATCAACAGATACAAAAATAAAAATCAACGTCTGATGCGGTGGAGTATCATGTTGCAAGAATGGAACTTGCAGTTTTCTCATATACCGGGAAGAGATAATGTAGTGGCTGATGCTCTCTCGCAGCGTTGGGTAGGGATTCTGGCAAGGGGGCTCATTGCGGATATTAAGGTAGTATCTGTATCGTTCTAATTGCGGTGTGTGTGCTGTTGAAGTAGGTAGTTAGGTTTGTATTCTTAGAAGTAGATGAGTGTATAAGGATAATGAATATGTATTAATCTGAATTTTTCTTTACAGGAATTCCATAAATGTTTGGGACTGTAAAATTAGTTATGTTTAATATTAAGTTTATAGGTGAAGGTAAAGATGGTACTCGTTTGAATTTTTGTGGCAAGGGTAATTTTAAGATAGGTTGGTGGTGTGTTATTTCTGGAATACGCTTTTGCAGATATTATTATTATTATAGTTTTTATGCTACTGATGAGTAGCATAGGCGGTTGTTGATGGTCGTTGAGACATGGTAAGACACTGTTAGGTGATTGATTATGCAGTTGAGGTGTTAATCAGAGAGTTTACTTAATGAAATGATAGCTACTAATCCGGGTATTCTGTGTTTTCAGGCATAACTACGCTTCACGAAAGTTTTGCGTGTTCAGGTTGCGCAGGGAAAACTGTGCTGGTTTTCTGTGTCGTCCATTATACGTGTGTACTCGGTAGGACACTTTTATAGTGATTTAGTGTGTTGACACGGTGGTGTAAATGACTCTTGTTCGCTGAACATTTTTGCAATGGGCGATGTGAGATATGAAGTGAGAAACCGTTAAGTGTGTAAAAATAGTTATGGCCTATGGACAAATATGTGGAATCCGGAGTGGAGCAATGTAGCTCTTGATTATGTACCTATGTGAGAGCCTTGGAGCTATTGGTTTGGTGTTGGTTTTCTGTATTGTGTAATATTTTGAATTTGTATTGTATGATATTGGGTTACTTTTGATATTTTGTTAATCTTGTTATTATGTTAGTGCCTTTCTTGTAAGCTGCATCCTTGTTCTTTTTGCCACCCTGTCCTCATTTTGTTTTTGGTATCATGCTCTAATTATATAATTGTTTTTTTTTCACAGATTTTATGAAATCATTATTTCTGTTGTTTGACTATTTTTGTTATAAGTGATTATTTTATATTTTACTTTTAAATTTGAATTTGAAATATTATTTACTTTAATTTTTTTTTTTTTTGAAAAAAAAATCTTTTGGGAGAGGAGGTGTCATCTTGTTGTCATTATTTAATTAGTTGATTTGTCTTAGCTTTAATTTTAAATGTTAAATTATTGTCACAATGTATTAGCTAGTTTTCCTCCTCTGGTGGTTCTTGTGTTTACGTTTTCACTAACGACCGTTTTGTCTTTCATGTTTTGAGGGTGTACGGCTTTTCTCCCCAGCTTCCCCTCCCCCTCCGCCCCAGGAGGCCGAGGGGTTGTCAACGTCCCGAAGGAAGTGGTGGACAATTGTGTTCTGAACCTTGACCTGGGCGTTTCTACTTGATTTTGGCCGCTGCTGTTGACTGCTACGTTTTTGGGCATCCTGAACTTAGGATTATTTTGGATCCACTACCTTCAGCAGCTTGAGGATTTATTCATTTATTATCCTGCTACGCCCTTGGTTCAGTTACCATAGCCAAGGGGACCTCTCTGTCCAACGGTACGGTATTTGGACTGTTATTAGTTTGCATGCTGAGCAAGACGCCTCAGTTGGATCACGGCCTGTGAATTGGTGGAGGTATAGGCCAGCGCCGTAGTTGGGCCCATAATTTGACACCACCCTGTCTCAATCTCCAGACGTGGAGATCCTTAGTTTAACCAGATCACGGCTTTGTTACAAGGACCACCTCTGAATACTTTAGTGTTGTATTTTGGCTAGGTTATTCATTCTTTTTGAACTTCTCCTCCTTTCTGGGCCCCCTCCATATTGCGTTTGAATGTGTTGTTTTTCTATTTATTAATTGGGTAAGTGTTTTTTTATATATTAAGCGTAATTGTTTTTCATTATAATTATTGTATCTAGTGGTTCAGGCGTCATTTCTGTCTATTTCTTCATGTATTAAAATTAAGTTATTTTTCTTAGTGTTTATTTTCACCCCCAAATTGGTTTTGCACACATTGGTTGATTGTCTTGTGATGCGATTTCACTTACTGTGAATTTCGTATTCTGGTTAGTGAATACTAGTATTGGATAATTATACAAGTGTATGTTGTGGTGGTAAAACGACCCATCACAACAGCATAAATGTATATTCTCATGACTTTGACATAATATTCCTTCGCTACAAAATCTAAATACGATCATGAATAACAAATCTAAATTGATGAATTTATTTTTTTACTTTTTTTATAAAGTAGCTTTGTTATTTTAATTTGGTCTCATTGAAGGAAAAATTATTGACATTAATTCCCACGTCCAAAGGAAAACAAAAACGTTTTAATATTGCGTTGAAACTTCAGTATCTTTGATGTTCGGACTAGTCTGGCTTTAATAAGCAATTAGAACAAATTTCAGAGAACCTCAACCGAGAGAGAGAGAGAGAGAGAGAGAGAAATATGCATCTAAGTTGCAGCACATCGAAATTACGTTTTCGCCCCTGACACATAAACTTCAGTACACACCTTTCGTAAGAAAGCGTTCCTCGGTTGAGAGAGAGAGAGAGAGAGAGAGAGAGAGAGAGAGAGAGAGAGAGAGAGAGAGCCAGTCCATATTCGAATAGCTCCTGTGTATCCCCGGAGGCACAACTAAATTCGGCATATTCTCTCTCTCGGAAGGAAGCATTTTTCGATCATAACCCGGAAAAGGTCTCAAGGAGGAACTTCTTCAAAGACAGACGGAGAAGTGACAACGATCCTCCCCGCCCCCCCCTCTCTCTCTCTCTCTCTCTCTCTCTCTCTCTCTCTGCTTCCCTTTTGACTCTTTTTTCACACTAACGAATGGTGAAAATCTTTAGGACTCGTAAATTTCAAAAGCCTTTCCACTTTTTCGCGTAATACATTTCCTTTTTGTATGCGTTGAATACATAAATAAAGGTTCGGATTTCAGTGAATATATGTTGTGAAGGAGCCGAGCGTATGTATGTGTGTGTGTGTGTGTGTGTGTGTGTGTGTGTGTGTGTGTGCATGTATGTATGTATATATAAAATATATATATATATATATATATATATATATATATATATATATGTATATTTATATATTCATATTATTTTATATATATATATATATATATATATATATATATATATATATATATATATATAAGATAAAAGAAAACCTTAGGGATAACATGAATGTCTCTCCGACGGAAAAAGTAAATGTCGTAACAGAACAGAGTAGAATAAAGGATTTAGGTCAAGGGTCAAGCTCTGGACCTATGAGGTCATTCAACGCTGAAAGTGAGATGACAGTAATAAGGTTTTAAAGGTGTAACAGGAGAAAAACCTCAAAGCAGTTGCATTTTGAAACAACTTTTAGAGAGGGTGGAAAGTCATATGGAAGGAAAAGAATAAGAACAGAGGTACAGGAAAATGAATGAAAGGGGCTGCAGCTAGGGGCCGAAGACACGCTGCAAAGAACCTAAAGTAATAAATCTCGTAATATATTTCCTCACTACCAGTAATTATGTTCCCATTTGAGAGAGATCTGAAGCAGCTCCTCCGTCTCCCACTCCTGAACACTTCCCGGGATTATAATATACTCGTCTCCCCTTATTATTATTATTATTATTATTATTATTATTATTATTATTATTATTATTATTATTATTATTATTATTATTATTATTCAGAAGATGAAGAACCCTATTCATATGGGACAGGCCCACCAAAGGGGCCATTGACTTGAAATTGAAGAAGCTTCCAAAGAATATTTTGGTGTTCATTGGAAAGAAGTAACTTGAGGTAAAGAGAAATACAGAAAGACGAAATCTCACTCATTAAAAAGATAAATTAACAAATTAATAAATATAAAAAAATATGAAAAAAATATTAAAATGCAAGGAGAACTGTATTAGGGTAGTAATGCATTGCATCTTCGCTTGAACTTCTGAAGTTCCAATTGCACGACATCCTCAGTAGGGAGACTGTTCCACAGTCCAACGGTGTGAGGAATAAAGGACCTCTGGAACTTTGGGGAAGTTTGACAGCGAGGCTCATTGACTGCAGGTTGGTGTTTCTGCTGTTACTCGTAACCATCTCCTTGTTTTCATTAAAAATCAATATCTCATCTTTGCACGTTATCAGCTACAGTGTTCAAATGCGAGTTATATTCAGTGATGACGGCGATAAATAATAATTCTGTATTTCACATATTATTCATGAATATTCTTAAGTTCAGCCAATAAAAGAGATCCCAATATGTAGAAGGTAATTATTCATTAGCATACATTTCCGGGTAAAAGTAGAATTTAAGATAGTTTGCATATCATTAATTTGCATATCATTAACAAGACAGACGTTGAACTCTAGGTTAATAAAAAGATCAATCTGCTCGGGAGTTCAAATGGTAAATCTAATATAATCGAATGATTTCTACACTGATAATCAATATCAACTCTTGTGTTTTCGTTGGGAAATATTACGCTTGCTTCTTAGCTAATATTCAAACGACTCTGAAGCAGAATACTGCTGAATAAATTCTCTCAATGCACACAGACTGGCAGACATCGCTATATCGTGGAAGTCCACAGCTCTCGACAGGTGAGCTGAAGGTTTGTGTTACAGATAGGATATCAAAGTTATATATTGAGTGATTACAAATGAAAAATCAAAATAAAGGCAGCCCTCTATGTAAATCAAGAAATTCAGTTCCATTCAAGAGACAATACAAGGAAAAACAAAACTAAAATTGTGCAGAAAAAAGAGAGTAATTTCGTAGTTAAATATCAGTGAAGAGGAACTCAAAAATAAATGTAGCAATAAAAATGATAAACTGAAAACTCAGAATAAAGGCAGATCTCTATTAAATAAAAGAAAATTCAGCTCCATTCAAGAGACGACGCAAGGAAAGAAAACTAAAATCGTGTAAACGGAAAATAAACAAGTAAAATATGCTCCGAAGTTTCTTCAGCGCAATCGAGTTTTCTGTACATCGTATAATCAAGGCCACCGAAAATAGATCTATCTTTCGGTGGTCTCGGTATAATGTTGTATGAGCCGCGACCCATGAATCTTAACCACGGCCCGATGGTGGCCTGTCTTATATCGCTGCCAGATGCACGATTATGGCTAACTTTTACCTTAGATAAGATAAAAACTACCGAGGAGGCTAGAGGGCTGCAAATTGGTATGTTTGATGATTGGAGGGTGGATGCTCTACATACCAATTTGCAGCCCTCTAGCCTCAGTAGTTTTTAAAATCTGAGGTCGGACGGACAGACAAAGCCTGCACAATAGTTTTTTTTACAGAAAACCAGCGGACCAACTTTGCTTGAATATTCACCTCTCTTTCCAAGAGCCCTGATAATTAGCGGGAACTTTATTTCATGATTCTGGGGAAGAGGGGAGAAATAATCCGTTAAAATTAGCGAAACTTTATTATTTCGTTTCTGGGGACGAAGCGCTGCACAGTCATAAACAGCCTTGGGTTCAGATATTCCCAGGTACAGTAAATGGATGTTGAGGGATATATATATATATATATATATATATATATATATATATATATATATATATATATATATATATATATATATATATATATATATATATATATATATATATATATATACATTATATATGTATATATATATATATTATATATTAAAATATATATATATATATATATATATATATATATATATATATATATATATGTATATGTACACACAAATGCAATAGTCTATTAAAATAAGTTGTTAGTAATGTAAACAGCCTACAGTCACTGACTATTTATGTAAGTGTCCAAATATCAAGAAAATACAGGTAACGTAAAATTAAATTTTAAAACGATTTTTTTTATTTACAAGCTATTTAAATGAACAGACCAAACAAAGAATCGTGTATTGCCATTTGATAATTTTTTCTGCACTCTGAATGGAAGGACCTCGCCCAGAGGTTATTAAGATGGGAATTATTTTGACTCCTAATGATTAGAAGAATAAAAATAAAAGGTTTACTGATAAGCAACAGTGAACTGAATACTGGTAAACTGCCTTTGAAATCATTTGCTTGCCTACGGGATGATTTTAACAGGCAAAGAGCGTTCTTGAAATGGGGAAGATCTTTTGAGAATTATCTATTCATGTTTTCTTAGAAAGCAATGAACTAGTAAATTTTTTATCGGAAAGAGGATATATAAAAAAAGCTGTGACTGAACTTAAGTTTAAAAAAATGTCTAAGAAAAGACACAGTTACAACCGAGAATCAATTTGGAATTTTGGGAATATTAATTTATATTAGAAAAAAATATTTTATAAAATCACGCAGAAAAAATTAATCTGAACAAATGCTACATCAAAGACAAATCCACAACTGAGAATCAATTACGCAAAAATATGCTTCCCATTCCGCGCATGCGCCCTGACAGCATCAAAATTCATCTAACGGGAATGACCCTTCCCTCCCCACCCTTTGCCTTCCTCAGGGGAAATATACATTCCTACTACCATTCAATTCCAAGTAAGAGGGAACGAGGGAACAGGAATACCATTGGCTGCATTACTAAGGAGTTCCACTCCAAAGGAACATTTGGGGAAAATGGGTCATCAGAGGTCATGTATATACGATATTTATACCTCCGTTTCTGAGGTCAGATGAGGGTAGTCAGGTACTGTTCAGCTGTTCTGCTATTTCCTCTAAAGTGACAGTCTCTCTCAATGGTTATTTATGTTTCATTTGAAACGTCTCCTTTGAAATTTGCCACCTTGATTAATGTATAATATATAAATATATATATACTGTGTATATATATTGTTACGTGTGAGGGTCTTGCTGATCATGTATTATTCAATTTACGTAATTTTACGGCCCTGCAAACCAAGATTACACGTAACCTGCCACTTGAAGCCAAAAGTTAACCTCAAAGACAGTCGTTAATTAGCTAAAGGTCGCCAGTTAAGGGTTATTAACCTTAACAAAGAATATTTGAGATGAATTTGATTTTAAACGCAACGGTTCTTCCAAACATTCGGACGCGAGGCATACAAAAGCATCGAGATTTAACCTGATTTTGCTTACCCTAAATCCTAGGTATTTTACTGGAATAACGGGGTTGAAGCTAACAATATAATAATTAGGCTTAATCTAGACTTGTAAACACATATACAGTAAGTGGGGGATGAAGGAGGAAACAAAAGAAATGCGAAATACAGAAAAAGATAAAGAATGGGCGAAGTTTTGAACAAAAAGCGACTTTACCTTAGACGAACGTTGTCGCACCAACACCGAGAGGGGTCTTCGCAATTGCTTCTTCACTTCACTAATAGGATAATAGACAAAGAAAGGGAGAAGAGGCCCAACTGGGACATGTGGTCTCTCCAAATGCTCCAGTCTCTCTGAAGTTCCCTGACCGGCCTAGGGTCAGAACAGTCACACCAGGTGTCCACGTTCTTGTTTTCAAAACATTCGCCAAGAGACAGGTAGAAAGGAAAAAGGACCTTAGGACCACCTATTCTTAAGGCTGATAGGGAAATTTTCCTATAGGGTGGAAGGCCTAACTTACCTATCCTGCTTCTCCAACGGACGTTAAGGTTTGAACTGAAGACGCTCCAATATAGACAACGCTTTTCCCGGTCTCAGTCAGGCTGATATTTTTACAATCAAAAGTTACGAGGGCTTAACAGCAGTAATATTTGTAAAAGCCCCCTTAAGAGGGCCTTCACTCCCTTTTCGGCGTGAAGGTCTATACTAAGCAAGCTGTTCGCCTCTCGTAGGTTACTCTCCTTCCTGAGCAGATTAGTCCTGGTTAGCCTACCTAGCTACAGAACTACCTAACCCTAGATAGGATACGAGCTATATTCACTACTTTACCTAATTCTAATAGTACTGAAGGTGCTCACGGTTATTATAGGCTACCTCCTACAATCATGATGTGTTTTAGACCTAGCCTAGTGGTACATTCTATGATATTCCCTAGCCTAACCTATCCTAACCCGACCGTAGCACCAACATAAGAGTTAATATTCTAACTAAATTACAACATGGTTTATGTTTAATACAATTAAAATTTACTAGTTAATTCATGAGGGTTGCCTCATATGATAAATGGGTGCCTCACTGAGGTCTTAGGCCATCGTGTCACGAGCATCGTGGCTCGTTTCACAATAGTTAAGATTACTGAAATTAGTTAGGCTACTTACATGATTACTGCGGCTCGGTGGTAAGTGGAAAGAACAAGGTTACTAAATTGATGTACTGTACTTTAAGGCGGCCTAGGCTAGGTACAAATAAAAGGAAGAGATCACACTGGCTACCTTCTCTGGGCAAGGGGCCAGGATCACTTAGATGTTAGGGCACTGTGCCGAGAGGGCACTAGTGCCAGGATGAGCTTATAGCTCGGCAACTACTGGGCTCTCTTCCGCCCCTTCTTCTTCTTCTTCGGGTTCCTCCAAGGCCTATCAGTAGCTGGCCCATCAGGTGATAAGAGCACCGACTCCGGGGAAAGGCCAGGAGGGCTAGCGGGCGCGAAGTCAGGGCAACTGCAAAAAGCTGCGGAGGACTCCCTACTCCGGCTGCTGCGACAACCGGAGCGAGAGCGATCTCGACTTCTGCGTCCGGGATGCCAGTTCCTGGTCTTCCAAGGAAGGGGTACCATTTCGATCCTCCAGGGTTCATCCTGAGTCAAATTTGCAAAGAAGAATCTTGCAAAGAAGTAGTTTCGGGTGCTGGAGGCTCTCCAGTCGCGATGATCAACTGCATGGGGAATCCTAAATCTCCCGGAGGAGGATTCGCCTCATGATTTAGACCCAGCATAGGGGCATTTTCCATTGGTAGCTCAACGTCCGGGACGGACGGAGTCTGGCACTGCTCAGTGCTCGCAAGTGGCACTGGCAGCAGTTGAGGGTCAGGCATGCCTGACAAGGGGTCCGGAGGTGCAATACCTCTCGGACGACTTGGGTTTGGCTGCGGCAGAGATTCCTGCCCCAGCAGGAGATCGTAGCCTCTCCTAGAGTTTTGTTTCGGGGGCTTCCGCTGGGCGTTGCTTGCTTGGGCAGCCCTCCCAATTTGTGGAGTGGTCTGCCCGCTTGCACGTCCTGCAGCGGTACTGCTCCTCCTGAATCTCTCTTCGCGGAGGGGGAGGACCTCTTGGTGGGCCAGCCCTTCGCGATTGGAGAGGGCTAGGCCTGAAATAGGTTGTTGGCGCCCTTCCGCGGACCACTTTGGTGGGCGGAAGGTGGAGGTTTGTCATTGTTGGGAGTTACAACTGGGGCCTCCGTGGAGGAGGTAACGTGGCTGCGGAGTGGCGTTGGTAACGGGCTTCCGCAGAGAAGATCCCGACCCAACAAGAAGACCACCCGGGCCGAATTCCACCTACCACGCCAAGGCGGTGGGGTATCGTGCCCCAAGGTGTCATAACCTGGAGTTGACCGTGGGAACGGTGATGGTGTGGCCCTCTATCCACTTCATTTCCCACCGCGTTTCTTCGTCAACCACAGCACCGACTGGCACTTGGGCCCTGGTGATCAGGCTAATATCTGCCGCAGTGTCTACTGTGACCGGAAGGGTCACGGGCAGGCTAGTGCTCTGAAGAGGGGCCACCGAGATGAACTGGGTTTCCAGTCTCTCGGGTAAAGGATCCGTGCGGACCAGCAGCAGAAAATGAAGTGCTGATTAGGTTGACAAATTTGGTGGTGGGGACATGATGTGGACAGGCCGGAGATCCAGCATTGTAGTGGCTAGCAGCCCCACAGGATTTGCACGGGCCTTTTGGATGGGCTCGGTGGCCTGCAGTAACTGTTGGAGGAGAGGGCTGAGCGGATGAATCGGGAGCGGAGTTCTGGCTGGTAGGGTTAGGCTGCTTATTAGTGCCGAGTTTGTATCGGCACTCAGCTTCAGCGTGGCCCCCTTCTTGCAATAGTTGCACAGGGTCTTGCTAGGCAGTCCATTCTTCGGGCGAGTGGAGTTCGAGAGGTAGGCCGGAGGGATGATTCGCTTCTGAGAGGTGCTATGCGACTGATTGAAGGTTTCCCACGAATCAGCCATGCGACAAGCTTCCATAAGTGTGGAGGGCTGTTTATCGTTAAGATATACAGCAAGGGGCCCAGGCACACATTGGAAAAGGTCTTCTAGCATGGTCCGATTGAAAAGATCCTCAAACGTCGTGCAGGCCAAGGAGTCGAACCAGCGCGTACTGGACTGGGTTTTGTGACATGCCCATTCCGTCCAAGACCAGCCGACTTCCTTGGCAAGACCTCGGAACCGTTGTCTCCATTTTTCTGGGGTTATCTACAGGCCTTTGTAATGACTCTACGAACTTCCGCCATGTTGCCTCTCTGGCTCTTCTCCAGTGAGCGAAGCGCTGCCTTGGCTTTTCCCTCCATATGCTTGGCTAGTATTAAGGCTCTCTCCGTCTCCGTGGTGCTGTAGTTATCGAAAAGAGCCTCGATCTCCTCCAGCCATGCTTTTGGCTCGTCCTCAGTCCACTTGGGGACTAGGAATTGATGCTCGAAATTGGAGCGTTTGATGCAGCAGGTGTAGGACTGGAGGCTTGATGGCTAGCCATAGCTTCGGCATTCTCCATTTTCGCTCTCTCAAGCTCGAGCTCCTTCTCCTTTAGGGCTAACTCAGTTTCCTTGCAGGCTAACTCATGCTGTCTCCTTCTTTCTTCTCTTTCCTCTTTATATTGCCTTTGCTCGGCGTCATACACCCTTCGCTCTTCTTCATACTTCTGCTCGGCTTCATACTTCCTCTGCTACTTCCTCTGCTCGAGTCTTTCTTCCTTCTCCCGCTTGGCCAAGTCGTCCACTTGCTCCTTAACCCAGGTGGTAAGTTCCGAGCCAGTGAGACCTGCCGCCGTCCCCAGCCCCAGGAAGGTTTTATAATGCTCTGCTGCCATGGTTCTGGTGGGGAAGGGCGTCTAACCGGGTCGACTGGGCGTACTTGGGCAGCGAGGAAGTGTCTCTTCAATGACGTGGCACCCTTTCAAAAGGTGGCACTGTAGTTTGGGTGTGCCGTGTACAGGTCACACTGGTGGCACTCAGTATCCCTAGGCACTGGTGCAGGTTAGGTCCCAGAAGAACGTTCTCTTCTGTGTTCCCTTGGTTTTGTTTTATTTATTTTTTTCTTTTAGTGGCACTTATGGTGCCAATGTGTTCCTAGGGACCTCTACTGGAGTCCAACTAGGCTATATGGGAGGAAAGGCACTCTACACCCTGCAGAGTGCAACAATCGAATGAGAGAGAAAGGGAAGGTAAAAAGAGAGAGAGAGAGAAGAAGTAAGCTATTCAGTGATGACAGTGCTGCAAATTATTGGCACTGTGGAATAAAGTGAATTTGGTTTTTTTTTTTTTTTTTTTTTTTTTTAAAGATCCTCGTGAGTGGCTGGTCCCAGTACTGGCCCCAGTGCTGGCCCCTTCTTTTTCAGAGGGTGAAAACTACTGTTTGCTTCGGTCTGGATAGCAGGCCTCACTCGTGACCGACAGTTTATCACTGTATCGTAATTACTCTTAACTTGTCCTCATCTATTGTGGGACAGAGGTGTTTCTTTTATTTGGTTTATTGTATTCGAATTAATTAGCCTAGTGTCGGCCGTTCTTTCTTTGAAGAGGGTCACGTACACTTAGGTTAGGAATGCTTACTTGAATGATGAGAGAGAGAGAGAGAGAGAGAGAGAGAGAGAGAGAGAGAGAGAGAGAGAGAGAGAGAGAGAGAGAGAGAGAGAGAGAGAGAGAGAGAAGATGAGAGAGATTTTCAATCAGCTAATTTCTTGCTTTGAGAACATGTAAACAAAGATTTTATACATGCACAATGGCATGGATCTTAATAAAATGATATAGATGTGTCGTCTTGGCTTCCTTAGGGATTACTTTATTATCTTAATTTTCCTGGGAGCCGACGTCACAAAAGTTTATCGTAAAATTTTAAATTCTCTTTATATGATTTTTATAGCAGGTATCTGTATAAGAACTTGTTATTACTCCTAACTAAGGCCTATCTTTCCTGCCTAAATTGTCTTTTGATTTTGTCTAGCTAAGATATTAGGAGGTGGGTTTACTACGAAAGCAAAAAAAAAAATTATGCCCCAAGAGTGGCGGGAGCAGAGTCGAGGTCACAATAACAAGGTCTTTGAGATGGCGCCAAGGTCCCGTTAGGCCTAAATTTCAAAACAACCTCGGGCGGCGAAGGAACACCAAATGGCTGTTCTCTCACAAACAGTTCGAACAATTTCAAAACAACTGCGCGAACACGGCGGAAGAATCCAAGATGGCGGGTATTTTCTTTTAGCAACAAATTCAAAAACAACGCACTAAACAAATGCAGGTATCCAGATTTTACTTTAAATATACCAATCATGCATAGCGTTTTACGTTACGGATGGAAAACTAAATTACCAAACAACTTTTTGTCTTTTGTTATCATTCTCTCTCGGTGAAACGACATTAAACAAAAGAATGAAAAGAGAAATGCTAGCCTGCCTGCGTAAATTTACGTTGTTGAACGGTATTTTTATTGTAAAATTACTATTTCAGTTCGTTTGCTACTTCACTGACACGGTTTTGAATGATTCCCGCTATATGCAAACAATAACGATCGGAATTGCCGACGCGATTTCTAAATTACTTTGTGTACATGAAACGGGCTCCGCGATTCGGCCTTTGAATTCGTTACTTGAACGACTTAACTCGAATGCTCCGAACACAGTAAAAATGCCCTTCCTTAAACGACACAAATTGTGATTGCTCTGCTCTCGACGCACCCTTGCCTACCTACGCTAATTCTCGCTACACTTGTTATTATAACTATTCTCTTTACTGCTTATTATTATGCCTCGTTCCTTGTTTGGAAGAATGAAATGGAGTTCGATATCTGACTTTTATTTTTTTGGAATTAATGTAATTTAATTTCCTTTTCTCCAGATTCTTTCTCTAAAATGTACTTTAGATTCTACGCAAGGTCGCCAATGTTACGTGTGCGGGTCTTGGTTGATCATGTATTATTCAATTTACGCAATTTTTACGGCCCTGCAAACCAAGATTACACGTAACCTGCCACTTGAAGCCAAAAGTTAACCTCAAAGACAGTCGTTAATTAGCCAAAGGTCGCCAGTTAAGGGTAATTAACCTTAACAAGAATATTTGAGATGAATTTGATTTTAAACGCAACGGTTCTTCCAAACATTCGGACGCGAGGCATACAAAAGCATCGAGATTTAACCTGATTTTGCTTACCCTAAATCCTAGGTATTTTACTGGAATAACGGGGTTGAAGCTAACAATATAATAATTAGGCTTAATCTAGACTTCGTAAACACATATACAGTAAGTGGGGGGATGAAGGAGGAAACAAAAGAAATGCGAAATACAGAAAAAGATAAAAGAATGGGCGAAGTTTTGAACAAAAAGCGACTTTACCTTAGGACGAACGTTGTGCGCACCAACACCGCCGAGAGGGGTCTTCGCAATTGCTTCTTCACTTCACTTATAGGATAATAGACAAAGAAAGGGAGAAGAGGCCCCGCCGGACATGTGGTCTCTCCAAATGCTCCAGTCTCTCTGAAGTTCCCTGACCGGCCTAGGTCAGAACAGTCACACCAGGTGTCCACGTTCTTGTTTTCAAAACATTCGCCAAGAGACAGGTAGAAAGGAAAAAAGGACCTTAGGACCACCTATTCTTAAGGCTGATAGGAAATTTTCCTATAGGGTGGAAGGCCTAACTTACCTATCCTGTTCTCCAACGGACGTTAAGGTTTGAACTGAAGACGCTCCAATATAGACAACGTCTTTTCCCGGTCTCAGTCAGGCTGATATTTTTACAATCAAAAGTTACTGAGGGCGAACAGCAGTAATATTTGTAAATATATATATATATATATATATATATATATATATATATATATATATATATATATATATATATATATATATATATATATATACATATATTACATACACATTCACCTGAAATAATCCTTTGCTTTTTAGACTATGAAATCAATATCTTTTCTGTTGTACAGTATTTTCACTTTACAAGAGTTCATGATGGATAAAGGTTGTTTTATTATTATTATTATTATTATTATTATTATTATTATTATTATTATTATTATTATTATTATTATTATTATTTCCGTTATTCCTCTAGAGCAGATTCATGGAAGCCAAATCCCGTCCCAAGCAATAACAACAACCGTTTACAGCAAGAACGTTTGTGAACAGAACCTCACCCATCCATCCATCTCTCTCTCTCTCTCTCTCTCTCTCTCTCTCACGGACTTACAACCCTGAAGCCCTGTTATCACAACCCACGCCTCGAAAGAGCTACAGTGGAGAGACCGCCCAGGCCCTGTCACGCTCTGTGGGCTCATTTGCTAAAGGTAGCGAGAGAAGCGGAAGTGAGCGGCTTAAGTTAACGGTCTGACCTCCCTTGAAATAACAAGGCCCCAGGAAATGCTCAAGGCTTCTTACTTACTGCAACTGCGGAGGCTTTCTAGGTTGGGTGGTTGGTCGTATGTCTGAACTTGCATTTTTTCTGTTTATTTATTCATTTGTTAATTTAGTTTTTTCCTTTTTTTTGATAAGTGATCTCTTCTTTCTGCTTTTCCCTTTACCCTCTGTTAACTCTTTCTAATGGACACCATAACATTCTTTGGAAGCTTCTTGAATTTCAAGTCAGTGGCCCCTTTGGTGGGTGTGTTCCATATGAATAGGGTTCATCTAAATAATAATAATAATAATAGGTCTTATTAAAAAGGATGGCTGTATTATGCGAATTTATCTTATATAGTGTCTTTTCTATCCTCCTTATGATTCGCTTTTCAGGCTCAGCGATGTTAGTCAGCAACTGGCCGATATTCATGTTGGAAAAGGATAGTGTGCGGAATATGGGAAGTCTTTTATTAAAATATCCAATCAGAAATCGTTCGTCTGGATTCAGGTTCTATTCTAGGTACCGTCGACATGCATCTCGTTTCTTCAGACCTTCTGCAACTACGTCCAGAGGATGACCAGCGAGCTGGTCGAAACATGTCGACGGTACCTAAAATAGAACCTGAATCCAGACGAACGATTTCTGATTGATATCTTAATAAAAGACTTCCCATATTCCGCACACTATTTTTCCAACATGAATATCGGCCAGTTGCTGACTTTAACATCGCTGAGCCTGAAAAGCGAATCATAAGGAGGATAGAAAAGACACTATATAAGATAAATTCGCATAATACAGTCATCCTTTTAATAAGACCTGTTTAAAAGAGGGTCTACTCCTTCAAATAATAATAATAATAATAATAATAATAATAATAATAATAATAATAATAATAATAATAATAACAATAATAATAATAATAATATTTATTGGGATTTATAGAAAGAGGTCTTCCTTGTCCCTTTCTGTGAATGACTGAAGATAAATGTGAAATATTCTCATGTCACAGATCATTTCAACTGTTAAAAGATGCCTTTGCTCTTTTGGATGTTTTTAATGGACATAAAAAGGGTAAACACTGTTTCCATCTGCAAATGAGGCTTGAATAAGCACAGAGAGTTCAAAGAACACAAGTCGAAACCCTATTTGGAAAAATGATAATTAAAAAAAGATACAGTTTCTAAACTTCCTTTCCAGAAAAGAGAAAAAATAAGAAAAAGGACAAGTGGACGTTTTGTGATGAAGAAGACTCTATCCACGAATAAAAAAAGGTAAGAAAGAAAGAGAATTTTCTCCTACTCTCTCCGTCAGAGGAAAGTCATGAAAGCTGACATGAAGCGAAAGTCAGGTCCAGTCTCAAAAAGAAGCCGAGTGTTTATCTCGGCGTCACATCTAAACGAAGAAGAAGAAGAAGAAGAAGAAGAAAACGAGAATAACAGAAAACGAGAGACAAAGGTGGATTTCACAGCCAGCAGGCCTTCCCAGTCGTATGTGTGTGTTTGTGTGAGTGTTTGTATGTATGTTTGTGTGCGTGTTTGTGTGTGTGAGTGTTGTGTGCGCATTTGTGTGTGTGAGTGTTGTGTGCGCATTTGTGAGTGTCTATGTGCGTTTATGTGCGTATTTGCATGTATGTTTGTGTGTATTTGTGTGCGTGTTTGTGAGTATACGTGTTTGTGTATGTGTGCGTTTTTGTGCGTATTTGCGTGTGTGCGTTTGTTCTTCAATGTCTCCCGTCATCTTTCACCGAGTTTCTTTCTCTCCCGCACCAACGATATAATAGAAGGAGGTCGTTTCACGAGAGTAGCTTTTCTCTTTTATTACAAAATACAGTTTCATTCCCGGACGAAATTCACGTTGCCGTGAAATCTCTTTAGAACTCACGAATCCCAGAATGGAACATCATAACAAAGCCTCGTCAGCATTCTGGGGCGGTGGAAATGGGGAATTTGAAAGCGCTTTTATATTAATGAGACCGAAGCGAGTTCCAGGTTATTAACAATTCCTTCAAAAACGACTTGAGACTCTTCATGGTGGAGCGGGTGCCGTCATATTCATGTAATTAGAACGTAATCATTTTGGGGTACGTGTAATTCATTATGCGGGACTGTAATACTATAATATCACCATCGTAGCTGTATTTCAAGCAAGGTTGCTGCCACTGAGAGTTAGAATTACAAAAATGCCAAAAATGACACAAATTTTGTTTCTGAGTTATGACGTCAGATAAGTTACAGCAACCTTTATTCTAATGCGGTTTAAGTATCAAGAGTTCTTCGAGAATGAATGAATGAATGCAATGGAATGGAATACAGAATTTAGGCCAAAGGCCAAGCGCTGGGACCTATGTGGTCATTCGGCGCTGTAAAAGAAATTGAGAGAAAAAAGGTATGAAAGGTGTAACAAGAGGAAAATAGCAGTTCCTTTACAAGGCAATTGTTAGGAGAGGGTGGAAAGTCAGATGGAAGAAAGAGAATATGAACGGAGGTACAGCAAAAGGAGTGAAATTTTATGCTTATACCGGGCCATGGAAGGAACGCTATTTGAAGAACCTTAAGGAATGCCTATCTATCTAAACTCCTCTATATATATATATATATATATATATATATATATATATATATATATATATATATATATATATACATATATATATGTGTGTGTGTATATACACATTCATACATTTATATATATATATATATATATATATATATATATATATATATATATATATATATACACACATACATGTATTATATTATTATCACACACATTACACACACACACATATACATATATATATATATATATATATATATATATATATATATATATATATATGTGTGTGTGTGTGTGTGTGTGTGTGTATAGTGTATATATATAATATATTTTTCTGGACATTTTTTCTGAAAGTTTGAAGAAATTTGGATACTGACTCAATCTTCAGAAATATCTAATTATGATGTCTTTAACTTGCGCCTTTTTTTCTGTGGGATCAATGGAGGAAATTATTTCAATTATCCATAAAATTCTAAAGTAGTTAATGTTTCCAGGAATTTTAATGATCAACAAAACTCTTAAAACACGAAACTAATTAAAAGGAAGTGAACAGACAAACTGCTCTTATAAGTCACTTGTCGCACTAACGATGGTGACAAGGAAATACCTAAATGAAGAAAACTAATAACAAATTTAATTTTTATGAAATCCGTTTGTCAAATATCACCACAAATCGAAAAGACAGTTAAGCAATTATCAATTAATAAGACAAATCATCATCCCCTGACAGTTATTGAACGTAAGTGAAATTCTTCTCTCTCTCTCTCTCTCTCTTCTCTCTCTCTCTCTCTCTCTCTCTCTCTGCGTTTGTGTCCATATGGAAATGTAGAGAACCATAGACACGGGTTGCCGAGCACTAAACTAGACAATATGCAAATGTAATTCGTCACATATTCCTCTTGTGGGACTTATGAGCATGGAGGTATTCTAACCTCCACAGTGGAATATAAAAGCAGAACATTGACGCTCTTGTAAGACTGATCAGAGGAGATTCTCATTTTTTCATTAGAGTCCACAAGACTTCGTCGATTCTGTGAGATTCATCTTTCAGTGGTTTGGGGAAAACGCCCACACAATACTTACAGAGTGCCCTTTTTAAATTATTTGTGAGGTGCAGTTTGGGACGGAAATGTGCAAGATCATATAAGAGAGAGAGAGAGAGAGAGAGAGAGAGAGAGAGAGAGAGAGAGAGATTCTCAGGTTCTTGTAACACACAAACTTTCCAGGACCCTAAGAGGCAAAGTCTCGGAGGCTCTTTGTGAACTCTGAGTAGTGAATTCAACTTGAGGAGAAGCTCAAGTCATGACAGAGATGTCTGCTGCTCCATCACTTAATAATCTCTGTTAAGGTACAAGGGAATTACATGAGTTTCCTCGAGAGAGAGAGAGAGAGAGAGAGAGAGAGAGAGAGAGAGAGAGAACTGTCAAGTTTGTTTTTGCTCACATCGAGACTAAAGTTTGATTTAAAACGTTAAACGTAATATTGAGATTCCTTTTACTTTTTTTAGCTGACGCATAAGCTATGGGGCTTGCAACCTCATCTTAAGTCCCAAGTTATAAATATATACACATATATATATACATATATGTTTGTATATGTATATATGTGTATGCACACACACACACACACACACATTATATATATCTATATATATATATATATATATATATATATATATATATATATATATATATATATATATATATATATATATATATATCTGTCTCTTCAGTATTACCAAGCATCTATATCTCTCTACTCTCTCTCTCTATTCTCTTCTCTCTCTCTCTCTCTCTCTCTCTCTCTCTCCTGGATATGAAAATTTAGGCTATTTTTTTATTTTTCTAATTTGTTTAGATGTAACTGGAAGCGCCCACTCCCTCAAAAATGTCCACCGCATCTTTTAGCAAACCTCCAAATTTGGAAAGTTTGAGGAACCAAATTAATGTATAAAAAATATATATATCACGTTCAGGCTCCAAGGAGCATTGGAAGGCTCTGACCGTAAAGATTGTGGCACCTAATTTACCTGGAGTCGTCTTCATAAAAATTTTTTCTTAGCGGGTCAGAGGAAATTATGAATATCTTTTTTCGTTATTAAAAAAATCAAAATCAAAATTAAATTCCTTACTTATTAATGAGAGTAAATCACGTGTATCGTTTCATTATTCAAGAAATTAAAATTAAAACTAAATTTTTACGCATTAATGAGATTAAATAATGTATTTTTTCATTATTCAAAATTAAAAGTAAAATTTAAATAAAATTTCTTACTTATTAATGGGAGTAAATTATCGGTATCTTTTCATTATTTAAAATATAAAAATAAAAATGAAAATGAAATTCTTACGCTCTAATGAGAGTAAATCATATTTTTTACGTCCATGGTTTCACGTTTGTTGAGCCTGTTTAAAAGATTGTCATTATGCTGTTCATTGTATATGCCAACACTTATAGGTTAATATAATCCCCAATATCCATTTTTAGCTCACGGGAAGATTAAGCAGATAATGAGATTACTGGTAATCCCTTCTCTTTCGCTGGAAAGGTCTCTGGGGTTCGGTACTACAGTTTTTTAATAATAATAATAATAATAATAATAATAATAATAATAATAATAATAATAATAATAATAATAATAATAATAATAATTTAATCTGAGTAATAAAAAATACAATTTATAGTAAATATATTACCATGTAAATATATTACTATATAATTGTATTTTTATTACTCAGATTGTTTTTCACGAAATTGTGAATCTATCAGCAATAATAATAATAATTAATAATAATAATAATAATAATAATAATAATAATAATAATTCGTGTAGCATCATATTTCCTATATGGGCGTGCCAAGGTATGATTTGAGGACTTTAAATGCAAAAGTACAATATTGAATATTTTCACCACACGAAACTTGAGCTGTAAACATCACTAAGATTAATAATGGAGAGAAAGATGACTCCTCTAATAGATGCAGACTGAGATTCACAGCTTGAATATGAGTTTAGAATGTACTCTAGAACAGAGAGGTATCTAAAATCTCCATCTTGTTTTACATCAAAATAAAGCAAGCACATGCATGATTCTCGTCACAGTGACATATTTAGTCAAATGTGGCTGAGAAAGTCTCCGGTATCTCAACGCCATATTCCACGTACTCTACTCTCCCGTTATGCTTCACGTGCAGCCTCAGAGTGGTGCAAAATTATGACAGAGTAAATATATAACAATAATAAAGAACGAATCAGCAGGTAATAAAGAACTCTACATAAACGTTGCTGATCGACCATGTCAGAGTTGACAGATCTTGCTATATCAGTATGCAATGGCGTTATTCAATAGCTCTGTGCAATAATCACCGTAGACTAACCCCATTTGACCCAACTTTCAGAGAGTGTGTCTCCATTGACTACCCTCATTCACGTTAGGAAATTATTCTCATTTTTAAGGATTTTGACGAAGTACAAAGCTATACATGTCAGCTCTAGCGGTGAACCAGCTATCAAGTTGAGTCTAGATCCTATATACGTGCCAGGTCAACCTGATTAAAACTAGCATTACTGGACATGAAATCTATTATTCCTTTAACGTGAATTGTGGTTTCTGCAATTCTCTGTATATTAACTTTCGTGTTCAACTCAGCACCTAACGTCGAGATGAAACTAGTTTTATTAGACACAACTCGAGTCTAGACTTAGCGTTAGGCCTTATACAACACCTAGAACAGAAGACATAGAATGACACATCTATTCAAATTCGGCAGCTCTAAGTCTGCGTTTCCCAAAGTCTTTCATATCCGCAAGACCACCTTTCCAAAGTCTTTGTCTGAAGGATTCGTAGAACTGAACAGAAAGGGTGAAAGTTTAAATTGATCCTTGAAGGAGATTAGATTAGACTAAACCTTCCCTTCCCTCCTGCCGGATAAAATATCGGAATGGTCTCAGTCAAGTTCACCGTTTTCTTTTCCATCTCGGAGAGGAAGTTTCTGATCTCACGCTCGGAAGAGGAACGCTTTCCCACTTCTTCTCTCTTGATATAGTGAAATCTACAGTATTTAAAAACAATCTAATGTGTTTATATAAAATCTTAAATATTTCAATAAAATCTACAGTATTTCAGTATTTAGACTCAATAAGAATGAAGAATATTCTACTACTTCAAGTTTCGTTAAAGCTGCTCTCCGACTTTTGTTAGTAATCTTTTTCGTCCAAAACTTTTGTTTTTGTGATTTATATATCTTGTATGGAAATAATTTTCACGTCTAAGTGAATAAGATACTTATATATGTTTTAATAGTAATGGGTCTAGACCGAATTATTATTTTAAATAAATATGGAAGTTAAAAGGTCACTGTGGTCATGAAACACACACACAAATGTGTATATATATATATTATATATATATATATATATATATATTTATATATATATATATATATATATATATATATATATATATATATATATATATATATATATATATATATATATATATATATATATATATATATATATATATATATATAATATATATATATATATATATATATATATATATATATATATAGTAAAACAATATATATATATATATATATATATATATATAAAACTATATCCCACAATATATATATGCATGTGTGTGTGTGTTACAAAACCCATGCTACAAAACCCACTAATTACATTCCAGAAGGCGCCTAATGACAAGCAATAATGACAGGCAATAAATCGCCACAGATATAAAAAAAGAAGAAAACTTTGGGATAATCATCAATGTGACATCCCATGACTCCGGGGAGCCAATAACGCCCACCAGATTTTTACAGGAAGAGGAGAAGAGGAATTCGGGTCCTCTCTCGTCTTCCTTAACAAACCCATTAAATTTAGATTCCATTAATGGATTCTTGCCTCCAAGGATTTATTTATTGTTTTGATGTGCGTTCAGTGTAGGGTTAGCTCCGGATTTTGAGCTGATTGGATAGGGATTTGCATATCTGAAATGGTCAGGTGTGATTGGAGCCTCCCTCGAAATATTTCGGTCTACACAATCGTTCGATTTCGTTATATTTATCGCAGAAGATCTACAGTGAATGAAAGCTTTTACTCGTAATATTCTTTACATTTCGGACTGATTTATTTTCAGGGTCATTATAAATCTACAATGATTTATAATGAAATAACCAAAAATTGACTCATAAACTAAAAACTAAAATACAAACGTGTCTTCTAAGAAATTATGCCAAAAGTTTATTCATATATATATATATATATATATATATATATATATATATATATATATATATATATATATATATATATATATATATATATATATATATATATTAGCATGAAATAAAATGAATGTCTACTGAGGAAAATTATGACCAATCTCTTAACTTTAGTGTGTCGATAATATAATAAGCTGTGAAATATTCACCTTTGATACACTCACGTAATTAATGCAATAAATGTGAACATTATAGTAACATTTGACCAATCTCTTACACACAAGTTAATAACAACACACACTACACTGTGATACACGTAACACTAACACACACACACACACACACACACACACAAACAAACACTGACATATTAAACAAGTTCTTGGTCTCACTCAGGAAGAAATCTATTTAATAAAACACTGAAACCTGAGACATTAAAAATGTAGGCCTGTACCTGACTCATCTAGGTTATATCAGAGACCACAGAACCTTCACAGGAATCTTGACTCTCTTTGTAATGTTCACTCAGTCATGTTTAAAGTTCACTCAAACATCAAATCTCTTTTTGACCAATAAAAGCAGAATAGAAACTCGATACCTGCAGTTGAAGCATTTGTAAACACGAACTTTTACGGAATCGAACGATACGCCTGAAACTTGTTCTAATTCTTTTTAGTTGCCTCAAACTTACTTCAGCGAATGGAAGCTCATTTTGTAAGTAAACATTCATCGCGTCTGAGGCGATTTACCTATAAAAGAAAAAATAAACAAAGAAAAAAACTGGGATAGGAAAGTTTGAAGAAAATTTTGTTTACCTAAGAAGCAGGTTTCCGCTGCGTCTGGTCGAAAGGCCTATGTATATCATTCATGAAAGAATGCATATATTTTTTTTTTCCATACGAGATGTGTTTTTACTTGATGTGGAGAGAAAAATTTGATGCATTTGATTTCAGTCGTATTTTTTTGCCTCACAGTTTTTTTTTGTCTTATGTTTTTCTAATGGGGGAACGGTAAAAAAAAAAAAAAAAAAACACGTAGGGGGAAGAGGTCTCTTTTCTAAAAGAGGGAGTTGGAGCGGCTGGACAGCAAGGTAAAGAGATCCCAGAAAATAAAGGAGATGAAATACCAGGATCGAAAGGTGGAACTGGGGGAAAAAGTCTGTTACCCTAAGAATGAATAGTTAGAGGTGTTGGACAGCAAGACTGAAGAAAGAAACAGGGGATAGAGGTCAAGTAAAAGGCTAAACAGTGGGTGTAGCGAGGGGCCGAATGGACGCTGCAAAAACCCCATAGTAATGCCTACAGTGCACCAAGTGAGGTGCACTGACGGCATTAACCCTCTGTTAGATCTATACACACAAAGTCCTGTTTCAGACAGAGATGGAACCAAAGCAGAGACGAGTCTGAGATAAAACAACTTTTTTAGTCATTGAGGTTTTTAGCTCTTGGAAGATTCCCCTGTTTTATTTATTTATTTATTTCTTCTTTTATTTATTTCTTTTTTATGGGGAGACGAGATTCTTCTGCCTCTTATCTCGCCCTGAAAAGTTTTTTTTTTAAGAAGAAAGGATTCATCATCTTTCTCGTTACGTCGAATTCGTCTTCTTAATGGACAGTAAATCTTGCAATCCTTTTCCAGAGTGGCGTTTATCTCTCTCTCTCTCTCTCTCTCTCTCTCTCTCTCTCTCTCTCTCTCTCTCTCTCTCTCTCTCTCTCTCTCTCTCTCTCTCTCTTGTTTCAAATCCTTTTTAGCATGGAAAAAGCTCTTTTATGATGATGGAACTTTTCTTCAATTTTGTTTCAGTAGTAAGAAGTCACAAGAATAAGTAGAGAAAATGTTTCTGAAGATAGGAACTCGCTACAAAAACTAAAAAATATATAAATGGGCAGAGATAAATAGGATGGTATTTTCTGATAAATTTGAATCAATGAACATGGTGATGAGAACTATAGCATATAAAGGATTTTTGAGACAATCACAAACAACAGCATCTTTGATGTTGAATAGTATGTTTTCAATGATCAAATAGCAATTTTCAAAGCAAAAAACATGTTGTTTTCAAAACAGCATTTTGAAACAGCATTTTAAAAAGTGTATTTTGCAATATAATTTACCAACACCCATATTGCACAAAACAGAGAGAGTTTACAACAGTCATTTTAAGAAGTTAGGACCTTGAAAAGACTATAAATTTTTAGTCTTGAAAGGAGAAGAGAACGCAACATGGTTTAACATGGAAACAGATAGAAGGAATTCTGAAAACATTTAACTAAAATTTCAAAAAGACAGCAGGTAGATTTAACCAAAGCATACCAGGAAAATTTTTAACAGCATTTCCACCGCACCAGCATTGATAATGCAGCGTCTACAGCATTTGAGGAACATAACAAGTGAGCAGATGTTTTAAGAATAAGCAGACAAATTTCTAAGATGCATTTAAGACCATCCAAACTTTTTACCGGAAGATTTCAACTCTCTGGTAGACATCAAATTTTAACAGGGACCTGGGGCAACCTGAACGAATTGTAAGGTCTGTTTTAACTGTTTTACATTTTCCATTTGATTTGACTTTTTCTTCATTTTAACGGTCAACAGAATATTTTAAAAACAAATTAAAGAGATACAGGATCTTTTTAAACAGCATTTTGGAACAGCATTTTCGAACAGCACTTTCGAACAGCATCTTTGAACAGTATTTTCAAAAAGCATTTCCGCACAGCATTTTAAGTGCATTGTAGAAAAGTATTTCAACAACTTTTGAACAGCATTTTTGCAGCATTTTAACAGAACTTTCGAAAAGCATCTTTTAACAACATTTTCGCACATTTTAGCAGCTTCTTTTAACGTTTTCGGACAGAATTTTTAACAGCATTGCCGAACAGTATTTTAACAGCATTACCGAACATCATTTAAAAAGCCTTTTCAAACATCATTTTAAAGAGAATTTCCGAAAAGCATTTTAACAGCACATTCGAACAGAATTTTAACGGCACTTTCCCACGGCATTTCCGAACAGTATTTTAACAGCACTTTCCAACAGTATTTTTAACAGCATTTCCGAACAGAATTTTAACAGCATTACCAAACAGCATTTTAATAGCTCATTCGAACAGCTATTTTATAACATTTTCGAACTTTTAACTGCATTTTCGAACAGCATTTTAACAGCACTCTGGAACAGCATTTCCGAACAACACTTCGAACAGTTTTAACAGTATTTAAGAACAACATTTCGAGCAGTATTTTTAACAACCCTTTCGAATTACATTTTTAGAAGCATTTACGAACATCATTTTAACATCACTGTCCAACAGCATTCCCGGACAGCATTTTAACAGCACTTTCGAACAGCGTTTTAACAGCATATTTAACAGCACTTTCGAACAGCATTTTTTACAGCATTTCCGAACATTTTACAGCAATTTCGAACAGCATTTTTACATCCTTTTAACAGCACTTTCGAACAGCATTTAAAAACAGAATTTTCGAACAAAATCTTTTAACAGCATTTTTAACATCATTTTGGAAGAGCAGACAACGGTGTCCATTAACAGCTGGGTGGACCGGTGGGCGGCACATTGGGAGATATCCACAGGGCTAGCAAACGTGAGCCAGGTGCTTTGGTGCCTGACCACAGCGATATATAAATATATGGAGCAGTAGGTACAGAATGCATCAAGATACAGAATACATTACGATACAAAATACATTACGGTACAGAAGGCAATAAAATACAGAATGCATCAAGATACAGAATAAATTAAGACACATAATACATGAAGACGAGGAATACATCAATAAAATGGCCTATGTTTATTAGAAAAACAGGAATATTCCGTATTCCCGGAGGGAGGAATGAAGGGGCTTCAATTTCCTCAGAGTTTCGAGTGGAAACTCAGAAGTCTTCCTAAGACGCTCCTAGGAGAGGGAAGTCTGGGAATGAGAGAGAGAGAGAGAGAGAGAGAGAGAGAGAGAGAGAGAGAGAGAGAGAGAGAGATACAAATATATATATATATATATATATATATATATATATATATATATATATATATATATATATATATATATATATATATATACAAATATAAAGTTATAAATGTCGTTTAATCTCTCTCTCTCTTTCTCATGTCGCTGCCCCATTTACCCTTCCGAAATTCTAAGGGGCCAATAATCACATGACGCGGAAGCGTAAACTTTCTCGAATTACCATACATATGGGGATTCCTTCTCAATGACCCGAATTTATGGGATGAACTTTCGGTTCAGTGTATAATAATTCATCCCCGTCATTCACTCCTCTTATTTTAACCCCCTCAGTGTTAAATTTGTTTGTCCAATTTGCCTCTCATAACATTTCTCGTTTATTCATGTTGTGGAAAAGTTTGAATTCATGAATATTTCCCTACGTACAAATGAATTTCAGAGGGACTTTATATATATATATATATATATATATATATATATATATAATATATAAATATATTAATATATATATATATATAATATATATATATATATAATATTAATATATATATAAATATATATATATATATATAAATATATATATATATATATATATATAGATATTCTCAGTAATTGGGCGGCTACTGGAAATCTTAGCTTAATGATAAATAGTTTGCCAAGACCAGGAAGAACATTTTATTACAAGCTTTGTATAAAAACTCCATCAGGCTGAAAACAAGGGATGAGAATCAATAAAATTGGTCAATTAAAATGAATTGTCAATAAATCTTCAGCAAAAATACTAACGAAATATAAAATGAACAAGTAAATACAAACTAAAAGGGTGAGACAAAAATTAACGAAAAATTAAAAACACAAACATAAAAATATGAAAATAAAACTATAGTGAAATGTAAACAGTCTTAAAAAAGTAAAATATTTAACGACTAATTGAGTACCTACTATGATTACAATAGCTAGTTGAATACCAGACGAGTTGTTGTTCAATTCCGGCTTCAAGATAGTCACAGAAAAAAAAATCCAGTCTGTTTGAACAAAAGACAGTTTGAAAATCCAGGTCAGAGAATAGGATCTGTGCTAAACTGTGTTCTGTTTAATGGCAGAAAAGGGTGGTTTCGGGCAGGTACTGTCTTTTGTTTTTTTTTTTCAGAATAAAAAGATGAAAGGGAATTGAACAAATTCAACTCAGTTTTCCCAAGTAGGATCATTGGTTAAATATTTTACTTTGTGAGTGGCAGTTTGTTTACATTTCACTATAGTTTTATTTTCATATTTTTATGTTTGTGTTTTTAATTTTTCGTTATTTTAATTCACCCTTTTAGTTTGTATTTATTTGTTCATTTTGTATTTCGTTAATGAAGATTTATTATGAATTCATTTTATTGTAATTTTATTGATTCTCATCCTTGTTCATTGCCTGATGATGAGGTTTTATACCTGAAAGCTTGTAATAAAGAATGTTCTTCCTGGTCTTGGCAATATTATTTATCATTAATATATATATATATATATATATATATATATATATATATATATATATATATATATATATATATATATATATATATATATATATATATATGAGAATGTTTCTGAAATTAGAGCCCCCTCCACAGAACAAATGGAAATTTATAATGTTTTCTCTCTATCTCCAAGTACATTATTTTAAGTTTCTATTAAACTATTTTTCATTTTACATTTCTCGTATTTTCAGACTGAGTGACGGAGTTAGATACAGCCATGGCTAACGACTCGGAGGAAATCAGATGGATTGACCGAATCCGTGGCATAACCTTCTGAGAGGCCAGGGATGCTGGCGCATTCTTCATTTCACGTTCCTGGATAGCTAAATACATTAAAAGAGATGAATCCTTTGTTAAAAGAAACTGGAACAAAAATCCATATGACTGTCATCGCGAAAAGAGTGAGAATCTTGGAAGGCCTGAAGTCCTTTCTCAGGAGTCCAAAGACATCATATTTAGTGGGTAGACCAAGAAAGTCTTTACGTAAATTGGCGCTTGAACTAGAAACAAACGGGAAAGAATAGAAGTTATAGTGCTGTATATCGTGAGTTGAAAAAATCTGATATCAAGCCATTTCATGTTATCAGCAAGCCCAACATCATTCAGCAACAGAGAGAAGACTGTGCATGGTTTTGTGGTTCATTTCTTAAAAGACTGGGATGAAGCTGACTTTCTCCATGTTGCCACACCAGATGAATTCTTCATTTACACAGTCAGGATGCCAAATCATAAAAATGACATCATTTGGGCTGCAAAGTTGGATGATATCAGCGGTGACGTGCGCTATCACCAAGTTGTGAAATTTCCTGAATATTTGGGAATTTTTCTCTGTTTCACAGCCAAACAGTTAATGTGGATCATCAAAGAAAAAGGTTTGGAATGGCAAATACTTCGGAGAAACTGTGCTTACTGGTGGAGTATTTCCTTTCCTCAAAGATCCTGAAAATGTGTTATCTGTTGAAGAAGTCACATTTTTGCATGATAAGGCACCATGTTTGAAGGCTCTTCAGACACATGAGCTACTTCAAAACAGTGGTATCGATTTCTTCTCGTCAAGTGAATTTCCAGCTAGCTCCCCTGACCTTAATGTGTGTGAAAACACTGGTAGTATCTTAAAGGATCGTGCTGAAGCGTGCACAGTGAACTATGTTGGTATACCAAGCCTCGACGGCAAAGAGAGGTGACCGAATTGCTCAGGGAAATGGAGTTTGAGTCTCAGCTTTTTTGCGATTTGCTGAAATCATACCCCTCAAGAATGCAGGCTGAGGTACAGGCAGATGGAGGCCACACAAAATACTAAATACTCAGAGAGAAATGTAAATAAATACCTGTTCTGAATTACTTTTGTATTTGTCCATATCAATTTTAGTTTATGCTGTAGAGGGGGGCCTCTAATTTCGAAACACCCTGTATATATTTATATATATGTATATATGTATATTTATATGTGTCAAGCCTTCCTTCGTCCGTTGTCATAAGTAAACAAGTAAAAGGTGCGCCGAAGTTTCTTCGGCACAATAGAATTTTCTGTACAACATATAATTAATGCTGTATGGAGCTCTCAGCCACGGCCCATGAAACACTGAGCCAAGGCCTACGGAACTTTCAGCCAAGACCCGATGGTGGCCCGTGTTATTGACACCTATAGCGGTGCCAGAAGTACGATTATGGCCATCTTTAACCTTAAATAAAATAAGAACTACTGAGGCTATAGTATTGCAATCTGGTATGTTTGATGATTGGAGGGTAGATGATCAACATACCAATTTGCAGCCCTCTAGCCTCAGTAGTTTTTTAGGATCTGAGGGCGGACAGAATAAAGTGCAGACGGACAGACAAATGGCCATCTCAACAGTTCTCTTTTTCAGAAAACTAAAAATGAGTTTTCAAAACGAAATGATTTTCTCCTCTCGTCTTCCGACTTCTGTCTCGTCTTTGTGCTTTCATTCTGCTTTCTTATTCTTGCTTTTGTTGCAAAGCGTTTGAATTTACAGGAAATCTAAAAGAAAAGAATGAAGGAAGGAAAAATCAAATTTTATCCATAATGAAGAGAAGACTTGAGGAGAGGAGGTGAAAAAAAAGATCATTTCAAAACTCGCTATTTTATGTGAGTAATTTTCCGAGCTGAGAACGTTTGAATTTACAAGAAATCTGAAAAAAAAAAAAGGATAATGGAAGGAAAACCCAATTCTATCCTTAATGCAGAGAAGACTTGAGGAGGAATAAAAATATAATTTGAACAGAGTTATTTTCTGTAAGTAATTTCAGAGAAGAGAGAGAGAGAGAGAGAGAGAGAGAGAGAGAGAGAGAGAGAGAGAGAGAGAGAGAGAGAGAGAATCTTTTTCTTCTCCAGTTCTTTAAGATTTGTGAAGACCCTAGTTGTTATGTGGGTGGGTGGGCGTGGGGGGAGGGGGTTGGGAATAGCCGGGGGAGGGAGAGTTTGGGAGAACTCAGTCTTCAAACGTCGTTATATGAAGAGATGCTGAATTACGATGTAATTCTTTATCATTAACTGTAATTCTGCTGAATTATGACATTCTGGCTGGACTTGTGACTACAATTCTTATCTCATTTTGAATTACACCGATAAAGTTTTTGTTTATATTCCTTCTTCATTCTACGTGAAGCAAAACGTAGATGAAAAAATGCTGATTTCAGCTCATATGTCAAGACCAAGGACGGGAAAGTTTGAAGAAATACGATGAAAAATCCTAACTTTATTTTGAGGCCACGATACGACAGTTTCTGCCCGAACTGGATGAAGACATCGCTGATATCACAAACTTTCCCGAGAGATTAGCCGAGATTTTTTTTTACCTGGAAAGATTTCTTATCCGCTTGGGACGATGATTCAAGAGTTCGTTAGATTAGGCGCAAGGAAAGTGGGAGGTTTTCATCGCAGGTTTTTTCAAAGGTGGGAAGTTTATTTTATCTTATTTTTTTAAGATTGTAAGAATAAATTGTAGTTCCTGTAAACAGGAAATAATCCTGTATGAAAATGGCCTTGAAATATGTATACGTAAAAGTATACGTCAAGTTGACATGTATGTATACATGAGCATACGTACAATAAAGAGATCCCGGAAATAAATGAGATGAATTACAATGATCTAAAGGTGGAACTGGGAGAAAACCCCACAACTGCACTAAGAAGTAATGGTTAGAGGTGTTGGACAGCCAGATTGAAGGAAGGACTATGGAACGGAGGTAAATTAAAAGGCTACAAAGTGGGTGCAGCTAATGGCCGAAGGAACGCTGCAAACACCCTTTAGTCATGTTTTGACCAAATTGCTGGAAATCCTTTGGTGTTGGTGAAGTGTCACTTTGGTTGTGGGAATTTCTAGATTTCCCCTGAATGGTTCCCTTGGTAGAGAATTTGGCTGTCAACTTGTCACAAGATCTGAAATGAGAAATAAAAAAAAAAAAGTAAAAAATACACCTAAGCTTCTTCGGTGCAATGGAGTTTTCTGTACATCCGTGGCCCATGGAACTCAGCCAGGGTCCGGTGGTGGCCTCTGTTGTCGGTACCTATAACGGTGCCAGAAGTACGATTATGGCTAACTTTACCTGAAATAAAATAAAGACTGCTGAGGTGGCTAGAGGGCTGCACTTTGGTATGTTTGATGATTGGAGGGTGGATGATCAATATACCAATTTGCAGCCCTCTAGCCTCAATAGTTTTTAAGATCTGAGGGCGGACAGAAAAAGTGACAGACGGACGGACGGACAGACAAAGCCGGCACAATAGTTTTCTTTTACAGAAAACTAAAAAGGCACATGACAGCTATCACAAAGAAATCCGAGAGAGTCTAAGAATTGGTTCAAAGTCTTCAGATCTTATGAAAACATTCCGTGACAGAGAATTTCTGGTTGGAGATATAAGGTAGCCCTTCATCTGAATCACAAATTCTCTCTCTCTCTCTCTCTCTCTCTCTCTCTCTCTCTCTCTCTCAGTTGAGCCTTCAACTCCAGACCAGAGTCTCTGAGCCTCGAAATGATCGAAGACTCAAGTCACACCTCGAGAACGGGAAAAGTTCCTGAGAGCCAATTTGCCGACGATGGACGTCATCATCGAGTGATCAGGAATTCTGGAAACCAATTGAGTCTGTAGCCTGCGCGCTGTGCTGATGGCCTCTCCCCTGGTTTTGCTTTTTACGAGTGTAAAGCTCAGTTTCCCCTTCCAAATCTATTTGATTATCATTATTTTACTACCCTAATACTTTTCTCTTTGCAGTTTGATACATTTTTATCTATTTATTAATTTATTTTCCTTTTTTAATAAGCTACATCTCTTCTTTCTGTTCTTCTCTTTACCTTCTGTTACTTCTTCCTAATGAACACCGCAGTGTTCTTAAGAAGCTCGAATTTCAAGTCAATGGCCCCTGTGGTGGGCTTGTTCCATTTGAATAGGGTTCTTCATCTCCTCAATAAGAATAAGAATACTATTAAGGCTATGAACAAGGCAGTTACTGGCAGACAACTGCATACCTACTAGTCGTTTAATGTTAAGCCACAAATATCTCTTAACTTCCACAATTCCTCAAACGTTTGTTCAGGAAACTTCTACCCAAAACGTTTGAGAAAATCGAGAGAAATTAAGATGTCTTTGTGGTTTGATTAAAACAAAATAATCAGAGTTATTATTATATCCTGAAAAGGCTGGAAAGTGAGAACTGTTAATAAGTGACGAGAATTTTAAAGTTACTGGATTTGATTATAAATAACAATATATTATATACATCAAAATAATTTACTTATAACGTAACAAAGTACTTCTAGAAGGTGACAAGGAAATATACCACAGCTAGAAAAGTCTCTCTCTCTCTCTCTCTCTCTCTCTCTCTCTCTCTCTCTCTCTCTCTAAAAGTTTAAAACATAAGCAACAATTCGTCCACTGTATACGAGTAAAGAACGGGAAAGTGAACACCAGTACACCAGACCTTGTGTTTTACGAAGCCTTATCAGGCACACCAACTACAGCAGCAAACTGTTGCGTTTTTGCAACGCAGTAATAATGCAGTCCTCTCTCTCTCTCTCTCTCTCTCTCTCTCTCTCTCTCTCTCTCTCTCTCTCTCTCTCTCTCTGGGAAACAGAGAAATGGAAAAAGAGATATGAAATAACAACAAGGAATCTGCAAAAGTGCAGAATTATAAACAGGGTCTGTGGTGAAACTTGCAGAGTTAAAGATTTATCGATTTTTCCTTTTTCATCAGTTTGTTTTTTGCCACGTCAAAGACACTTTGATTTTTAAACTTTTAGACTTCCAGACTTTCAGACTTTCAGAATTCCAGACTTTTAGACTTTCAGTCTTTCAGACTTTTAGACTTCCGGAGTTCCAGCCTTTCAGACTTTCTAACTCCCAGATTTTTCGACTTCCAAAATTCCAGACTTTTAGACGTACAGTCTTTTAGACTTCAAGACTTCCAGCCTTTCAGACTTTCAGACTTTTTAGACTTTTAGACTTCCAGTCTTTCAGACTTCCAGCCTTTCAGTCTTTTAGACTTTCAAGACTTCCAGCCTTGCACACCACTTTTAGACTTTTCTAACTTCCAGTCTTTTCAATTTCAGAATTTCCTGACTTTTAGACTTCTCAGTCTTTCAGACTTCAAACTTCAAGACTTTCCAGAGTCTTTTAGACTTCAGACTTTACACTTTCAGACTTGCAGTCTTCAAGACTTTCCAGACTTTTATACTTCAGACTTCCACACTTTCAGACTTCCAGACTTTAAGACATCCAGACTATTAGACTAAAAATATTATTGATTCCTCCTTCTTTTTTTTGTTAGTTTCATTATTGCTACATGAAAGACATTTCAATCAGAGGTTAAAGCAAATGCATACTATGGATACAAGGAAGCAGGACGACCAATCTATTCGATGCTAAAAGAAATATCGTAGGTTTGTGTAATCAGTGCATTAGCTATCAGTTCTATTCCTGCAAGATTTTTTAAATATGTATTCTAGTTCCAGTAACTAACTCATACTTTATTAATACAGAATTCACAGTGAATTCAATGACCCATAGTACAACCACTTAATTTAATGTTTTTAAATTGTATTTCTATTGCGAATCAACCTTTAAATAAAAATAATATTCACGTACTTCAACATTATTCAAACTAAGAGCGAAGTGGAAGCTAACAAATGTTGTTTTGTTCTCCAGTCCATATTTATAAAAACTACTTATATTGTAATTTTACTACATTTTTTGACAGTGAATATAATACTATACATCAATCATCTATAGCTACATCTGTTGTTGTTGTGGTGCCAGTTTTGGGAAATCAATCAGTCAATCACGTTACGCCAGGG
Source organism: Macrobrachium rosenbergii (assembly GCF_040412425.1). Classification (NCBI taxonomy): domain Eukaryota; kingdom Metazoa; phylum Arthropoda; class Malacostraca; order Decapoda; family Palaemonidae; genus Macrobrachium; species Macrobrachium rosenbergii. The sequence continues at coordinate 4,926,474 of NC_089755.1, forward strand.
TGCTTAGGATAAAGAACGTTCCGAGACCCATAAAAGTCTCAGTAAGAGATTTTGGATAGCTGGAATGCTTACCTCAGCATTCAAGCGTAATAATAATAATAATAATAATAATAATAATAATAATAATAATAATAATAATAATAATAATAATAATAATAATAATAATAATAATAATAATAAGTAATAATAATAATAAAAATAATAATTAATAATAATAATAATAATCTGATCTTCCCAATTCATTCTTCTTACTTTATTTCTTCTTTTGAAAAAGGAAAAATAAAAGGAACAATTCCACTGATGACAAAAAGAAAAAAATAATGCCCAAATTAATAATTCCTTTTTCCTTTTCAAAAGTTGTTATTGACTTATGGTTCTCAGCTGGCCTGTTCATAATGAAATCATAATAATAATAATAATAATAATAATAATAATAATAATAATATAGTTTGTAGATTCTATATCTCTCCTTCCATAATTCATTTCTACTTCTTACTCTCTCTCTTAGAAAAAAAACAGAAAAATAAAAATAAAAAGGAACAATTCCACTGATAAAAACGGCGGCATCTCACAAAATATATATAAAACTATAATTCCTTCTCCTTTCAAGTTATATTATTGACTTATGATATTATATATATATATATAAGCTATATATATACTGTTCATTTCATGATGGGTGAAATCAGGACACAGACCCAGCTAAGTGATTGTATATATATATATATATAGTATATATATATATATATATATATATATATATATATATATATATATATATATATATATATATATATATATATATATATATATATTATATACATATACATATACAAACAACCCACTACAACTAATCATATAAAGTCAAATAAATGAATAAATATTTATAAAAACTCATTTTAATCACTTCATTTTCTCACTCCACTGACGCCAGCTGTCATAATGAATCATATTAAATAAACAAATGAATCCCAGCAGCAGCCGATCGCTCCGATGTATTTATAGAAAAAGATGAATGTAAATTGATTCCCTGGATGCGAGAAATGTGTTGAACTTTTATTTTTGATAGAAGAAATATTATATTAAGGGAATCTATTATAATCTATTGAATATCGTTAGTATGCTAAATTCTGGATGATAGTTCAAAACTGCATTAGTGTAAAGTTATGAACTTTGCGGAGAAAATTTGTTCCATAATAAAGCTATTTTCGATTACTGTTAAAAAGAAAATAGGCAGTGTATTGAAAAGTGATATTATTATTATTATTAGTTATTATTATTATTATTTTTATTATTATTATTTTTTATTATTTTAGTTCTCTTAGTACTGTAGTAAAAATACTAGTAGTAGATTGTTAGTAAGTTCAACTGATTTTAATATTAGTAAACATTATTCATGTTTTTAATATATTTTCTATTAGATTTATGCTGAACTAACAAAGATTGTTTTTATTATTAATAACTTAATAATAATAATATGTAATAATTTTACACAGTTTTATTATTATATATATATTCATTTTTAATATATATTATTATTATTTAGAAAAATATAATATGTACGATACAGCTGTTGTGGAGTTTTGCAAGGTTTTATTCATTATTCTATTAATACGTTATATTATTCATTAGGATGAATATTGATGATGTATATCATGAGAAAGAAGTAACAGAATATAAAGGGAAATATGGAAAAATAGACTACTTATTAATGCTGTCTGATTTGTCCAATAATAGATATTTAATATTAGCATTATAACACCAGTTAATTAGATCATTTTTCCATAAAGCAAACACATTACTAAGAATCGTATTCTGCCGAACAAGACTTTTCCTTCGCCCAAAATCCCGTGGCCCTCCGTCAGGTGGGAAAAAAATTTCGCTTTTTCTCTCCTCAGACAACGTAAAAGGAACCTTTTGTTTCGCTTTGAGAAATCGTTGAGAAATCTCTTAGATTTTAATTGCATTTTTTTTCCTGTTCCGACAAAAGAGGGAGTTTTTTTAATAAATGAAATTCTGTGGTTTTTATATCATATTAATTTGCTCTTTTTATATATTCATTTACATATATATGATATATACATATATATATGCATATATATATATATATATATATATATATATATATATATATATATATATATATATATATATGCTATTATATATATACTGTTAAAAATAAGAGAAAATTTTTGCAGTCACTGTATTTTATACATGCATTAAGCTACAAATTATTTTTATATCAATTATTCTAACGCCGGAAATAACATATTTAAAAATATATTTATTCTTAAATGGAAGGAAATTTTTAGTTGATAATAAGTTGTACATATATCGTCATTTAATATATGACAAGAATATGATATATATATTGCATTTATATATATGTATATATATATATATATATATATATATATATATATATATATATAATAATATATATATATATATAATAAACAATCAATTGAAGAAACCAAATTATTATTAATATCAAATTCATCTCAGATTTCATATTATTCAGATTATAATATATTCACCGATTAT
>NC_089755.1:4934017-4974017 GCF_040412425.1 Macrobrachium rosenbergii
ACTATCAGCTTAAACATATTTTCGGGATGGTTAAGCCGTTTAATCCGTAAAATAATGAAGGATTATTCTCTTAAAGACGAGTTCTGCCTGGAGCATATAGATATTAAATAAGTAGCTTGGAAATTTACAAGTACTTCATCTGAAAAAAAGAACAGCGGTTTTCCACGACGTTTCAAAAGCAGCTTAACGTCTACTGGAGCAAAGGGAAGCTAAGTAAATCGACTATTCATTGTATTGTTAAAAAGCTGAAGAGACGGAAGAATATGAAACTCCTGTTTTCCCAGACAAAAAAAGATCAAAAATGACAAACTTAGATGACTATGATAGTGTGTTTTTGAAGGTCGCTAAATTTGAATAATGAAATTCTCCGAAAAAAATTTGTTTGCATTTAAAAGTCCCAGTTCAGTGGATGCAAGGAATCATTACGGAAAATATTTAAACAAAATGGGTTTAGAAAGGTGAAAATAAATTTTCTCAAAAATGAACAGATATTAGAAATTTCTACGGACAATGAAAAGTTCGAGAGGATGGATATAAATCCGTGATTTATGTCGATGAAACTTTGCGACTCAAAATGATACCAAACTATATCAGCAATTATATGACTTCGATAACAACAAAGGAACATAATAAAAAACTATAATAGATGACGCATAATCAAAAACAATTTTTGAGGTGGCTGAAATAAACTGAAACTGAAACTGTAACACATCTAATCGAAATATAGTTCCAATTTTCTTGCATTTACCATTTTTCATGTAAAATTTTTTTATCTAAAAAGGGGACAAAAAAGTTCATTCACAACTTTCTAATGTAAAAACGTTTTGATAACAGGGCAAACAAAGCTGTGAAGTCCGAAGGTTTATCCAGGATTTACAAAGTCAATTTAAGACGAGATTAGGTAGAGAAAAAGGTAATCGAGCTTCTCTTGACAGATGTAGGATTGAAGGAGATTGAGAGAGAGAGAGAGACTGAGAGAGAGTGAGAAGGCAAAGTAAAATGTTCTAAAACAGGAGAGTCTAACTAGAGTTTTACCCGGGCATATATACAGGGTATATATATAAAATATATTATATATATATACAGTATATATAGACACACATAGACATATATATATATATATATATATATATATATATATATATATATATATATATATATATATATATATATATATATATATATATATATATATATATATATACATAAAGATAAATGTACGTTATAGACACCGCTTGAAAATACTCCTCCCTTCATGTACCTGCTTAATTCAATCCATTAATATCAAAGACGGAGACAAGTGCAAAGGAAAACCGAAATTACATTTCATGTATAATAAATCACCCTATTAGTCATAGTGAGTCTTTCAAATTACTTCGCTAATCCTTTGTGTCGTTATGTGCATCCCTTCGCTGTGTGTATTTAATATCTTTATTGGATTTTCAGTTATGTCATGTTAGTCATTTCTCGGTCAATAAATGCCATTAATCTCTCACAACACACACACATATAAACAAGAAAGAGAGTTATCCATATCTTTCGGGTTGAATGAAAATGACTTTGTTTCCGAATTGTGTTTCATTTCTCTGGACTGGCAGGAAATTGCTTGTCAAGTCCACTGGGTGACTCACAGCCTATTCATGTCCAAGAGACTCTATGACTCATTTCCATGAGAGAGAGAGAGAGAGAGAGAGAGAGAGAGAGAGAGAGAGAGAGAGAGAGAGAGAGAGAGACAAAGGACATAAATATTTTTTTTACCCATAGAGTACGGTGTACAAACCTGCAATGGGAACTTTATATTTCTTTTCAAGAGAGAGAGAGAGAGAGAGAGAGAGAGAGAGAGAGAGAGAGACTTATTCAAAATTCATACACTTGTTTGACAGCCTTTCATATTTAAATGAATGGTGAAGAATCTACATCGCCACGTAAGACTTAAGCAAACAAATACAAAATAAAACAAAAAATAAACAAACAAAAAGACAATAATATTAAAATGTATTTGTTGTCACACTCGAGAACTCATAACTGGGGCCAGGATTTCCAAGTGGAAAAAGTAGAATTCATCATTCGCAAACACAACTACCACATGAAAACCATGCCCTGAATTTTGCCAACATTGACCAGTCACCCCAAAAAGGTAAAATACCTCATTAACGAGTAAATATGTTAATAAAAATGGGAGAATGTCAAAGCATAAAAAATAGTATAAAAAGCAAATGGAAATATAAATTGCGTGTGAGAACAAGAAGGACATATCAAGGACATTCTAAGAGCCTCGTCCCATTTCTCATCCTGCAGGAGTCAGCAGACGATGAAGGATTCCTTAGAGAGATTCCTACGCTTCCACCTACTGAGGATTCTCGGGAATCAGATTTCGTTCGTTTAGTATTTCTCTGTGGGGAAAATTTACTTTAAAGTTAAAGATTGGGAATATAGAGAAGAAGGAGAAATAAATGGAAAGAATTCCAAGCTGATAATTCGGAGGGTATAGTGCATGATATGTGAGGTGTTCCAATAATTCCAGAGTTACTTTACCTTTCTTATGAGGATATTCGTTCTGTGAATATTTGTATTAAGCAGAACATAATTCAGTAATGAATTTATGCATACATCTGTAAACCACATCCATATATATATATATATATATGTATATATATATATATATATATATATATATATATATATATATATATATATATATATATATATATATATATATATATATAAATATATGATAGTATATAGATAGATAGATATATATATATATATATACATACATACATACATATATATATATATATATATATATATATATATATATATATATATATATATATATATATATATATATATATATATATATATATATATATATATATATATATATATATATATATATATATATATATATATATATTATATATATATATATATATATATATATATATACATAGATATATATATATATATATATATATATATATACTATATATATATATATATATATATATATATATATATATATATATATATATATATATATATATATATATATATATCATATATGTATATGTATGTAGTATGTACTAAAAACAGAATAAATAAACAGACAGTGAAGAAGAAAAAGCACCATACCAAAAACACCATAGACATGGAACGCTACAGTATAACAATACATCTGCCACAGATAGCCATATCAAAATCAGACATAATTCCTTCTCCATAAAAACGAAACCAATTCATGCAAAAAATTCCCAACAAAAATTCCCGGAGCTTAACAAAGAGGAACTGAGTCCTACAGAGGAGAAGCGGAATCAGGAATCAGGAACCCACATAATCTCTTCAGCGTCAAAACCATCATCAGCATTCGTGGAAAAATTCCAAGCAACTGATTCCCGGAACCTTTGAATTATAGTCATGCAGAGAGACTGTGGAATCAGGAATCAGAGAAATGAATAGAGAGAGAGAGAGAGAGAGGAACCACCAGAAGAAGTTCGTGGAAAATTGAGAGAGAGAGAGAGTTTATCAGACAAGAGAGATTAGAGAGAGTCCCAGGAGAGAGAGAGAAGAAGAAGAGAGAGAGAGAGAGAGAGAAGAGAGAGAGAGAGAGAGAGAGAGAGAGAGAGAGAGAGAGAGAGCCAAGTACGGAGGGTCTTTTCGCTCATCGCTGCTTCTGGGACTCAAGGAAAAGAATCCTACTGCTAATGCTTTCATATTTTTCACGGGATGAGGCTGGGAGTTTCTAAAAAGGCCGTTCAGGATATTTCCTGATGGTTTTTTTAATGAAATGGGTTTTTTTTTTTTTTTATTCCTTTACGGAGAAAAGGAAAAAGTTGAATGATGGGAGGCAGATTGCTCTGAATTCCAGTTCTCTGGATTTTATGAAAGGCTGATATACAGAAATTATTTTTACGGCCATTTTAATGGGAGGATTAAATGAAAGAGGAAATTCAAGGTTTTTCCAGTCAGTATAAACTGGTATGATGGATGTACATATGTTTATTAGCCAACACAAGAAGAATATTTCACCAAGTATAGTTTCTGAAGTGTTGTGACTATTTGTCTGAGGTGCTGATACAAATATATGTTTATTTCTCAAACTTTAAGAAAAAACTCGAATTAAATCTAGAGTAATCTATTTTATTTCCAATGTATTCTTCTCATCTCTAAGATCGCATCAAACCTGAGCATCACTCCTTCAATTTGTTACCTTAAATATATCCTTAATTATCTTTTTTATATAATGCATGATCCTGGTATGAAACCAAATCTATTTTACGTGGCAAAACAAGTTCACATTGATGGGACTTTTGTGGCCATAGACCTACTTTCTCACGAATTCTATACTGTAATTTTGGGGGTCCTGCTTCGGTATCTCTCTTTGCTTTCTTAGTGATCATGAATATGAATTTTGTCGGTTCTTTCTGTGTCTCTTATATAATAAAAGTCTTTTAAAATTTTCATAAATGGTGGTATTTATGCCACTGGATGTCAGTTAGTATAAGGGGTTCTCTGCCTTGTTGACAAGATTGTTTGAAATGGTAGGCTACTCTTTTTTTTTGTTAGTTATGGAAAGGACTTTTATTGCTAGTTATGAATGTATCTATTGTTTTTTGAGTTCCTCTATTGTTATTCTTTTGTTTATTCTTATGTTTACTTCTAGTCACACAGAGGCATACAAGATTGGTCAAAATAAATATTAAGCCCTTTCTAAAAGACAATCACAGAATGACGACAAAACGTAAAATAAAAAAAATACAAAACTCCATAAAAATTCATTCTAATTATAAAAAATCTTATAATTCACCTAACTGGAACAAGAGAGAGAGAGAGAGAGAGAGAGCCCTCAGTTTCTTCTAAGTGTAAAAATCTTTTCATACACCTAACTGAAATGAGAGAGAGAGAGAGAGAGAGAGAGAGAGAGAGAGAGAGAGAGAGAGAGAGAGAGAGAGAGAGATGTAGTGACATTTTCTTTCGTTGAAGTATGGTTTAAAAGGGAACGTTTGTTCTTTTCGAATAAAAGGAGAAAGAACAATATGAAGAACAAACGTAAAATCTGAACACATCAGAAATGTTAAAGTTCAGCGAACGTAGAGTCGAGAGATTTTTCTTTATGACAATTTGCAATGTGACGTCATTTTCGGAAACTACCGAATAAATGCTTTAATTCTTCTTCTCTTTTCCTGCGCTAAGCTCTTTCTCTGATTTCGAATTTAGAAAGAGGGCTTTTACAAAAGCTGGCAGGGGAAAACAAGTGGCTTTTCGTTGAAGAGTAAACAAAAACGTTTCATTTTGATTGCAGAATTCGAGTGAAATATCCTGCCTGGAGACACCTGTTGGCTGGGCCTTCTGGTGGGAAATATTCAGGCAGATTTATCACTATGCAAGGACAGTTGATATGTGAATTTATTTCTCTAACAAAGACTTTTAAAACAGGCTTTTGAAATGTCTGTTGTTAACCAGTTTCTTTGCTTTTCTTAAAATATACTGCTTTTAGAATATATGGATTTATTTTCTCATATAAAAGAATTATTACAAAAGGCATTTGAAAGTGTATTGTTACCAGTTTCATTTTTCTTTTCCTAAAAATATACTGTTATTAAGGACCAATAAGGATCAATAAATGTGAAAGAGACACAATCTTTACCTTTTGCTGTTTTATCCAGACATGAATTTCTACACACTGCAGTTTTACATATTTCTCTAAAATTATTCAACTTGCACTAAATACCCTAAATATACACATGAAATTAAGACTAAATAAGTTAAAAATAAAAGAAATCAATTATTGCACAAACGACCTGTATTCCATACATGGATTTCTACATACAGCAGAAACACATATTTGTCTAAAATTGTTTCACCTGAACTATATATACACATAAATAAGTTAAAAAGAAAGACAGTTCTCTAATTACTCCATAAACGACCTGTGCTTCTCCCTGATGCTTCCAGAAGAACTAAATATTCAGCTGTAATTCACAGTAACAGTCCATTAATCTTTCCTTGAAGGAACTCATTATCAAATAACTTCCAGGAAGGAAGTGATGCTTCCACAATTCTAGGAGCAACGGCCTCTGCTCCCAAGGCAGGAGGCAAAAACCTTCCTCGAAGCTCATTTTGAGGAAGATTGGAAAAGTTTTAAACGTTTTAGCCTGAGGGAGAGACTGAAAGTGAGTCTGCAGAGACAAAAACGTTTTGCATTTTGTTATGAACGCTGCCGCATCACACAAACGTTCATATCATCTTTGTTGATTTTTGGAGTCCCTTCTCTCAGACGGTTAGTTGGTTGGTTACAAGTAAGAACATACCTTAGTTTAACCAGACCACTGAGCTGAATAACAGCTCTCCTAGGGCTGGCCCGAAGGATTAGATTTATTTTACGTGGCTAAGAACCAATTGGTTACCTAGCAATGGGACCTACAACTTATTGTGGAATCCGAACCACATTATACCGAGAAATGAATTTCTATCACCAGAAATAAATTACTCTAATTCTTCATTGGCCGGCCGGAGAGTCGAACCCGGGCACAGCAAAGTGCTAGCCGAGTACGATATCGACCCGTCCAACAAATTAACTAAAGAATACATAAAGTGAATAAAAATTTGTTAAAACTGAGAAATGTGGAAAATTAAGAAAAAAAATAGCGAAAATGGAGTGCTAATTAATATTTGTATGTTTAAAGATATAATTAAAATCTGGTACTTTTTTCAGCATATCTACTGTGCATCACAATACTGTGACTGAAAATCCACAATTATCTTAATGGTTAAAACCCGTATTTGGCCTCATTTTGTTAGAAAAAAACAGTTTTGACACAAACTGTGGTTTTTCTTTGATTCTGAACAGAACTGGCCTTGGGCTCATTCTTAATATAACCCACTGCTGAGGTTCATAAACTCAGAGAGGACTCATTTATAACTATAAAATTGATAAATACTGTATATGGAATCACCTTTTAATATAACCCCCTGTTGTGGTTTATAAATTCAGAGAGGATTCAGTTATAGCTACAAAATATATAAATTTCTGTATGAGATGACTCATTCTTAATATAATCTACTGTTATGGTTTATAAATTCAGCGAGGACTGGGTTATAACTACGAAATATATTGATACTGTATAATATAGGCTCATTCTTTTATATAACCCACTGTTGCAGTTTCTAAATTCAGAGAGGATCAGTTATAAGTAAAGACATTAAATGTAGTGTATTAAAATATGCAAAAGCTGTAAAATGAGAAAAAAGGTTGAAGGAAATGACAAAAAAGGAAACAAAATTATGGGAAACAAGAAAATGAACAGTTGTTCAGCATAGTTGTTCAGTACAGAAGAGGCAAAAGAATCCAATTTGAAACGAGAAGTAAACAGCAACAAACCCTTTCAAGAGACGAAAATAAAACTAAACCCTTTTATGTGCCTTCACAAAACATGTCTCGTCAAAACAAAACAACTTTCACAAAAACCAAATAAAAAGGGAACATAAAATGAAAAAGAAAACGCAGCTGGATCACACACACACATACACACACAAAATATGTACAGTATGTATATATATATATATATATATATATATATATATATATATATATATATATATATATATATATATATATATATATATATATATCTTATATTTTCCAGGGTCTAATAGCATTCCACGAAAGGAGAGCTGCACACTAACAGCATAATCGCAACCCCTTTTTATCTTCTATTTCTTATTCGTAACTTTATTTTGCCTAATATTTTCGATATGAAATAATTATTTTCCCGTTTTTCAAACCCAATTCAGAGTGAGTTTCCCTGACCACGCAATTTAAGTACACATAACATAACAAATGCTTTTTATTACCTTCATTAAAAGACATGAATCACGGTATGACAATGATATTGTCTAAAAGCCTTCTCCATTTCGGAATAAAGCTTTCAAGAGAATATTAAGAGACAGAAGACAGGGAAGACTTAGAAATGACACCATAAAGGAAATGACTGAAGTTTCACCTAGAGATGAGATAATGATGAAAGGGAGGTGGTTTGGACATGTCTGCCTTGGGAGAACAGTGCTTGGCAGGGTTGCCTGTGGACTCACCAGGAGAGTTGGAAGAAGACCCAGACCTGCTTGGATATGAGAGCTATGAAGGGGAGGCTAGAGACAGTGGAGATTTGTGAAAGACAAAAGACAGGAAGGTGAGTGGTGGAATGTCACCATTTGTGTCACACATTTTTGGAGGCGATGATGATGATGATGAAAATTATGATGATGTTTAAAATGATGAAAATTATGATGATGATGAAAATTATGATGATGTTTAAAATGATGAAAATTATGATGATGATGATGATGATGATGATGAAAATTATTGAAATGATGATAGTGATGAAAATGATGATGATGATGATGGAAAACTATGAAAATGATGATAATGATGAAAATAATGATGATGAAAATGATGATGACTGATAATGATGAAAATAATGATGACGATGATGCTGAAAATGGTGAAAATAATGATGAAAATGATGATGATGGTGATGAAAATGGAATGGAATGGAATATAAAATTTAGGCCAAAGGCCAGAGCGCTGGACCTATGAGGTCATTCAGCGCTGAAACGGAAATCGAGGGTAATAAAACGGTCTGAAAAAGGTGTAACAGGATTTAAACTTTGCAGTTGCACTATGACCCACTTGTTAGGAGAATGTAGACAGCAAGATGGAAGAACGAGAATACGAACGAGGTACAGTAAAAGGATTGAAAGGGGTTGCAGCCAGGGGCCATGGAAGGGACGCTGCAAAAGAACCTTAAGTAATGCCTACATTGCACTGCGTGAGGTGCACTGACGGCACTAACCCCTTCAGGGATAATGATGAAAGGAGATTCATATGAAATATGTATAACATTAACAAAACTGCCTTTTGGAAGGAAATAACGTTGAAATGTGAAGTTAATTTTCCTTTAATGTTAAATGTGTCTTCAAAGAGGTCAAAGGAAAGGAAGAAATATTCTCATCCTTCTCAGCTGAATCATTTTTTCTTCAGGAGAAATGGACGATATAGAAGCCACTAACCTTCCCCATTAAAATACTAGAAAATTAAACAAGACCAATTTCCTTCGTAACTCTTTTCATCGCCAACTTTTCTCTTTTAAAAAATGTTCAAAAAAGTTCGACTGTTTGAATTGGACTTCGAAGTGGCGTGTAGCGTATCGAGAGCATTATTTTTCTTTCTAATTAGCTTTTAAAACTAGAATATGGTCTGTTTTTTCTTTTTACCTCATTCACGAAAAAGTATAGAATGCCTTGACATTAAGTGTCTTTGGATGTTATGTTTTATACTGAATTTCAATATTACAAGCCCTTCAGACCAATTGCTTTAATAACCTACATTGAATGTATATATATATATATATATATATATATATATATATATATATATATATATATATATATATATATATATATATGTATGTATATGTACATATATATACATATATATATATATATATATATATATATATATATATATATATATATATATATATATATATATATATATATATATATATATATATATATATATATATATATATATATATATATATACATATATATATATATATATATTATATTTATAATTATTAAGAACTCTTCAACAAGATATATACAAATTATTTTTATCTTTTATTTTAAACCAGGTCCTCTGTTCAATAAATCAATTGCCAGTCCAGACAAAGATTTACCACACACTAGACTTTCAGTAATATACACACTCAAAGAGGGTGACAAAAAAATCAAATGCCTAAATTTAACACTTATTTATTTACAAGACAAACTTAATAATTAAAGTGTCCCCGAAAACCCTGCTTGAGGAACTAGAAAAAAAAACATGCAAGCATATACAATACCCTCACACATACCCTCAATCTCTACCTAACTATTATACCGAAGAGTAAGAGAGAAATGTCACAGTAGTAGAACGAAATCAACACTCACTCACGTGTGCACGATAGGCGGGGAGACAGTGAAGAAACTTAACACTAATAACTGACTTTTTCCTTAACACTAATATTTACAAAACAAATGAGATACACCTTAATTCCTACAAATAATAAACGTTCGGCAAATATGCTGAAAATACACTGAAACTGCTTCAGTCCGGGAAACTGTCTATAAAAGCTCCTACGGGAGCTTCCGCTTGATGCTTTGAAGCAATATTCCGACGGGGTAGTCCACTCACAGAGGAGAACAAATATAGGCAAAAGGGGATGCTCACCCTTCTCCGGCCTCAGAAGGCCTCCTGACGGTTCCCGGAGGATACAGCAGTGCACTCGTCAATGCAAGGGATGGGCCTTGCTCACAGCTGGGCAAAAGCAAACCCACAGACAAGCTCGCACAAGAGGGCACAGGGCACACCCTCTCCACCAACAGCAGCCTCACGTTGAAAATAAGCGAGCGTCAAAAGTCGTGGCCTTGGCCAGAAAACAGTGTTGCAGCCAACAAATGACGACGAGTGCAGTGGGAATATAGGATGCTGAACCTGCCTTCGGGGAACCGAAACTAACAATCCTTGCCTGATGGAAAACTCCCCCACATCAAGTAAGGGCGACGAGAAAAGCAGCGAAAAACCATCGGGCGAAAGAGGCAATTGCTGAAGACGATACTCCGCTCGTTGAAGTACGAAAAAAAAGAAACAAGCAGATAAATATAACTATATAACAATAAATCCAAAATCCTTGAGAGGAGCGAAAAGAACCAACAAGCAGTTTCTCGTGACTTTTGTAAAGATGAAAATTTAATTTACGTTTAAGAGAAACCAGAGAAAAATTTAATTAGTAGTTACAATATATATATATATATATATATATATATATATATATATATATATATATATATATATTTATATGCAGTTATTTTATTCTCTCAGTTACCAGTTATCTCCATTCTCGAATTACTCCATTTAGTTATCTCAGTTCCTGATTCCCTCTTTCAATGCTACTGTTAATCGCACAGATGCTATAAGGAATAAGACTAATTTTTCATGAATAGATTCGTTCACAGAAGGAACAAGTAAGAAGCTTAGAAACAGAATTCACTGTCGCAAGCTGCATTTTTAAGATGACATTATGTCGTAAATAAGTATTATAACTTAAATACATTTTGAGTGAGCGAGCGGACAAATCATCACTACAGCTTCCAGACGCTTATGAAATTTCAAAAAAATGATACAAAACATTCGCTGAAAAAAAAGCAACAGGAACTAACCAAATCATAAAGACCCTCTGTTGTCCATTGCAAAATGAAATTCATTTTAGTCTCTGGGAAATAAAAGAGTCAACTAGAAAGGGGAACCATAACATGGTCCAATTTTCTCCCACAAAATAAAATAAAATTAAAAAAAAGGCAAAAGGAGATAAAAAGGAAGAAAGAGGTCTGTTGGCGCTGACTAAATAAAGACTTCTGGAGGATCCGAGAACCGCCATTAGTCTTCTTCTTCCTCTTGCATACTGAATTCCCTTTGAGATCAGAGAGAAGGTTTTAGAAAAGGAAGCCCAGAGATGGGAGTCTGGAGGGAATTATTAGACAGAGCTCTTCCTCATAATTTTCCTTTATTAGCGGTTCTGAAGAAAGACGGTAGTATCAGAGTTTGCAGATTTTCAAATTGAATGAAAAACATGCCCAGATAGATATCCTGTAGCTTGTTTTGCCTGATTTGTTGCTGGAGATCGGGTGGCAAGAATATATATTCATCTATAGATCTTATGCAAGGGTTTCACAGGTTCTGCTTGTGAGAGTAGCTGCAATATATTGTTACTTTCATACCAAAGGGACATTACGAGTTTAATAGGATGCCTTTGGATTACATAACCCAATAACATTTACTAGACTGGTTAACACAGTACTTCTTGGTTTGTTAGGAAAGTCGTATGTTTGTGTACATGGACATTTTCATATGCACAGATAAGATTTGAAGGAACATCTAAAGGTGCAGTTAGTCCTCGTTTATCATTGTTGATTAAAGGCCAAATTACTAAATGTGAGTTTCTGAAGAGAAAATTGTCTATTTAGGTCATGTTATCTCAAAGAGGGAGTGCCAGAGGAATGATGAGAAAGTTGAAGCCATTGTGAGTTTTCCAGTTCCCAAACCAGGAAACAGATCTGTTCGTTCCTAGGTATGTCGGGTTTTTTTTGCCGTTTTGTGTGTGGAATTTTTCTATAACAGCGTCTCCGTTGACAGATTTGTTAGAAGCTTAAGAACGCTTGCAGAACCTGTCTGCCTTTGAAGTTTCTGATTTTAGTCAACCGTTCACTTTAGGGACTGACGTTGAGTCAGGAAGGTATAGTGCGTGTTTGATGCAGAAATTTGAGGGGAAATACACCCAATTGCTTTTTTATAGCAGAAAGTTCAAAACGCGTGGTAGTAACGAAAGGCTGATGTCAGTTAGGACAAGAGGCTTTCGCAGTCGTCTCTAGCCTTGTTCATTTTTAAGATGTTGTTGTTGGGAAATAAAGTTGAGATTTTACAGATCATCAACTGTTGTTAGGGCTTTTATCAGCCAAATTTGTCGCCCAAGAGAGCGTTGTTTTGACATTGAGGGATTTTGATGCAAACCTCGTATACATTGAAGGTAAGCATAAGGTGGTTGCAGATGCATTAAGGTGATATTTTCCGGTCGAGATGAGGGAAACAAACTAATCCTGTGTGAGAGAAGAGAGTAAATATTTGCGTCTAATGTCCTTGATATTAGTAGTTCTGAGATATCGTATGTAGAGGACATACACGCTTACAGTGCATACTGGGAGAAAGAGGAGTTACAGTCCGCGAGAGATTGTTGTTTGTGATATTGAGGGTACTGTGTGTTATATTACGGGTGAAAATGTCACGGACATAGGTTTGCTAATAAAAGCAAGATGAAGATAAATTGTTGTCAGATGCTAAGGCATTTAGGGAGTTTCACCAAGAAAGGTATAAGCTGTCTTTTTTCTGGTCTAGAGTTGGAGAACACTGACAGGGAGGAAAGTTATAACTTATAAGTACTAAGCATGGGTGAGATTACAATAAATCATCGTGCCAGAGAGTTCATACCATGCCTCAGACATTGCACATTAAAATTTGTCCTCTCATTTAGGTGTGGACAAGACGTAAGAAACGTCATTGAAATAAAGTTCTTGGAAAATACGTTTTCCTATAGAGGCCTTGGTAAAGAGTTGCGCTGTTTGGCAATGCGTAATGCGTTTTTTCTCGCATAATGGTGTCGTGTATCGCTTGGGGTTCATATCCACATTTATGGTAATGCTCCAGAGAGTGCATAGGCTATGGATATTCTGGGTAAATTTCTCAGAGTCCACTTATGGTTACAGACATTTATTAGTAGTTGTTGACGAGTTAACCTGTTTCGTCGAGATTTTCCACTGAAGTACAAATCATTGAGGAAGTTGCTATAGCGTTCTTTAAGGGATAATTGTAGATATGGTGTTCCTGAATGTCTGATCACAGACAATGGTAGGGATATTAATAAGACTTAGAGGGTCTTGCAATTTGTTGGGGATAAAGAAAGTATCTATAATCCCGTATAGACCTGGAAGCGAATGGGTTATGGAGAGGGGAATTTGAAAGTAATCAAGCTTTATGCATGACTGGTGGGTGGTTCCTGACACATTGGGACAGATCTTTGATGAAGTGCTGACATAGTATCAATAATATGACGAATGACACAATTTAAGATATCTCTCCAGCAGAAGCTTTGTATGGGTACAAGCAAAGGACCTTTGATTTGTTGCCAGAGCGAGTCTAGGTGAGGCATGTCACTTCTGCTATAAACACAGCGAGAGAAAGATTTAAGGTATCAGTAAAGAACTTGAACTTTAGTTCACGCACGGTAGAGAAAAGTAACGCTAAATCGAGGGGAGTAGCTTTTTCGATGGGTGATAGTGTTTGTTAAAGTGGAATGTCTGAATGATCTGAATTATAAATTTGAAACTGAAGTTCCACGGACCTTTAAGATTGTAGAGATCAAAAGAGGGGGAATAGATTTGGTAGTAAAGACGGAATAATGGGTGTGACTTAAATGGAACTCATATTTTAAAGTTAAAGAAAGGATGTAATGGAACATTTGTATATAGTTACAGGGATAAATGGGTTAGTATTTATATATTGTATATAATAATTTGTTTTTTTGTTGTTGTTTCTTTTTTTTGTCTCGTGTTTTTTTTTTTGATGGATTAGAGAATGGGAGAAGTAAAAGAGCAGCACCTTTGCTCTTGTAGGTGTTGGCGTGATTGCTGTGGCTGGAGCGATGTCCATTGGGAGTTTGGTCAGAGTAGCAGAAGTTCAAAAAGACTTAACAGCCTGGAAGGGAACAGTTAAACTTGTTGCAAGAGAGTACAAGAAGTTGAGTAATAGTTTTGAAACAATGAGACGTTCTTGAATGATTTGTCAGTTTCAGCAGGAGGTTTGAAAGAAGATTCGATGGACAATTAAATTTACGATCCAATATCATACTGCTCTTAATGTTGAGAAAGAAACTCATTCTCTAAGATGTGAAGTGCAAATGCAAGTTAAAGCAATTATTGCTGCAGATGGTCGTGTGTATGGGTGACATGTTACCTGGGATAGCTGGGAAAATGTTCAAGGGAATTCGTTTATTTACATGGATGAAAGTATTGTTTACAGTGGAGGAGATTTACTTGTATTATAATGTTTTGAAGGCAGGTTGTCTGATCGTATTGATAGTATACGTTCCTGTCAGTACGGATGTAAAGCCTTTATTAAGTTTTGTTATGTAGACCTTTCCCGAAAGTGCGGAGACTTAGTAGTGATATGAAGGGTTTAGAGATCATGTTCATTTTGGGAGATCAATATCAGGGTTTGGGGAGTTGATTGCAAGACAGGTTGTACCTTGGTTAGGAGAAGCATGTGTGACAGGTGTTTTCCAGCTGCAAGTTGTGTCTGTGGGTGATTGCGAGTTGTCTTTAGTTCATAGACAGACTCGACTGAATGTGACGGCAGTTTCCACGTGAATACTACATGATCACCACCAGAACGCTTACCGTCGTGTTCTGCAAAGAGTGCCCCATCATTGGATCACACACACATATGCAGTATATATAAAATATGTACAAGTATATATATATATATATATATATATATATATATATATATATATATATATATATATATATATATATATATATATATATATATAAAAAAAAGATAAAGGGCCCAAAAACACTATTTGAACATTACAACCGTACATTTCAGCACTTCCTTCTGTGCCCCTGTTCACTGGTAAATATGAGCAGATGAAATGTTATAAGAGTATATATACAAAGCATATATACTCTTGTTACATTTCATCTGTCCATATTTTACCAGTGAACAGGGGCACAGAAGGAAGTGCTCGAAATATATGGTTACAACGTTCACATAGTCTTTTATGGGCCTTTTTATTTACATTATACTGTGTGTATAACAGTAAGACATTCATATATATATATATATATATATATATATATATATATATATATATATATATATATATATATATATATATATATATATATATATATATATATATATATATATATTTCAGAAAATATGCCCGCCACAATGTTAAAAGGTACATAGTGTGATGAAAGAATTTTCGGTGCGAGATGGTACTGGTGGAAGCCGTCAGTTGCAAAATCTTTGTATTCGGCAAATAGTTGATCGTCTCAGCAGTTAATGTGATGAACACGCAATGTTGGCCGAATCATGTGACCAAGTTGCTATGCGCGTACAAAAGTTCGTGTGTTATAGAATCTCGATTTTTGTGTCTAATTCTGCCCAAAAATTAGTTCGGTCGTTCATTGGCAGACCTAGATCGGGATCGTGAAGACATTACCTTTGAGTGTGGCGAGCTCTTAGAATTGGCAGAATAAGATGTCGTGGGTGTGATTGTGGTGAAGACTTTGTGGGCAAAACATGATGTTAACATGTTGGTGTGATCACAGAGAAAGACAGTCGCAAAACTTTTGCAATGTCTAGTATTTTATGTGGGAGATTTGAGACCAGACCTTACAAAGTCTATAATGGAATATGTGAGAATTTTTGAGTTTGCAGGCTATTAGCCATAATCAGATTTTTAGTTGGACTGAGACTAAATCTTGAGTTAGATGTTTTTCTTAATTGACAATTTCATTTATGATGCATTTTAATTTTTGCTTTGTTTATTCATTGCTTGTTGGGTTGCTTTAAATAATAAATCTATTTTTTGATAGGAAAGATTGAGTTTTCCTTATATGACCCATTTCATTTCTTTAATGTGGAATGTGAGAGAAATTCGTGTGAGAACGAAAGAGATCTTTGTGACGTTAGCGAGAGAGAGAAAGAGGGACGTGTGAAATGCCCGTTGAGAAAAGACTCGCTGTTGAAAGAGAGAGAGAGAGAACAGGGCTGGACTCCCCCCCACCTCCTCTTGAAGATAGACCAATAGGTTCGCTACGTAGTGTTCTTACCCAGAACATTCTGTCTGTTTCTAAACAGTTGTAACAGAAGATTTGGTGGCAGCGTATAAGGAGAATTGGTGGCTAGCGGTTAAGTAGAAATACTGTCAGTGTGTAAGTGAAAATAATGGCAGCGTGAGAGTTTTAGTCGATTTTTTTTAAATAGACTAATTGGTAACGTTGATGCCCAAGGCACAGACGACCTGAGGCGACTGGGCCGTGTGCGTGATGAATGATCACCAGTCTTGAAAGAGCGGGTGTCATAGGTGGGTCGTGATTACTGTTTGATACGGGGAATCTTTTTTTTTTTTTTCCGTCTATGTTCGAGTACTGGGAGTGGGGAATTGTGAAATAGATCTGGGTGATCTCTAGAGCAATTTTGGGGTTAAGGAAATACCCAAATAAGTGTGATTAGTGGCGATTGTGAGTTAATTAAACAAAGTGATGATTCAACAAAAATCACGCTTGTTTTTCTCTGCTTCGTCTTCGTGATGGTGACGTCACAGGTTGCACAGAGCTCCGTTTTCTGTTGACAGACCGAGTGTTGAGTAACCCATTTTCAGTTTTCTCTTTAGGAGAAGCAACTTTTGTTGTTCTCCCGTTTTCTTTCTTTCTTTTTTTGTTTTTATGTTTATTTTTGATCAGGTCGCCGAATTTTGCGAAAAATGGAAGACTGAAATGCAAGCCAGTCTCAGTCGATCGTGACCCATAAAGTTAACAAATTTTAATGCAGGCATTACAAATTTCAAAGGACTAGTTGATGGAAATTAACACAGAATGTAGAAACATTCATTGAATCAGTTGATAATTACTTGAATTCTAGGAAGATTACGGGTGGCGCTGATGCTTTGAGAGAAGCAAAGGCTTTTAGATCTAGACAAAGGAGACATTGGAGAACGAGCACGAGGTTTCCGGGTTCAGAAAGTGTAAAACTTCAGAAACTTCAGGAATTCTTACGCAGGTCGTATGGCGGAGTTGACCGCGAGTGCATTGTTCGGAACTTTGCGTGCCTTATTAGAACTAGGAAGGGTAATGATTCATTAATAGCGTACAGTGCTCGCTTATTTGATGCAGTGGGTGAGATAAAGAAATCTATGATAAACTCTACATGGGTAAATGGAAATAATATTTCTTTAGATAATTTTGAAAAACTGCTACATTTTGCTTGCCTTTTAACGTCAGTCCCAGATATAATTACAGATAGCTTTGATAAAAGAATTGATCAGGACACAGATGAATCCTTTTTGTTTGCACAGGTTAACAAAAATCTATCAAAATGCCCGACGCTAGACAGTAGTTTTGTGAATGGAGGTGCTAAGATTTCAGCTACAGTGTCAAAACCGCAGAATAATGCGAACTCCTCAAATCTAGGAAACGATGCAGGAGCGAAATCATGCGCCGGGTGGAATTGAGGAAAACCTCCAGAGAGATCAGTAACAACAATTCGTTGTTTTAATTGTGATAAAATAGGACATAGTAAATCAAATTGCAGAGTGAGATATTGTTCAGCTTGCAAATCTTCAGACCATGGATGGAGATTTTGCCCAGCCACAAAGAGTAGAGAATATTCAAGGAAAACTCGGGGTAGTTTTAATAGACATGACAGAATTCCACATGATGCAAGTTCTAGGTACACAAACGAACATCAGAATTTTCACAAGATAAGTTCGAAGACGGACACAGGATAATGAGCAATCAGGTCTTAGAATCACCAGAACCTAGGCCCATTGTACGTGGATTTTCTAATGGCAGTGAAATTTCTATTTTCATTGATTCTGGTAGCTCAGTTAACTTAGTAAATGCTGACCTTTTTCACTCGAAGTTTCCAGAGTGCAAATTAGTCCCTACTAGTGAGACAGTGTGTGACGTACAAGCGAGGAAACTGAAGATTTTAGGTTCGTCATTTCTTACGCTTTGTATCGGCGGAAAGACAATAGTAGAATCATTTTTGGTCATAGAAGGATTAGCCTTAGGTGAAATGGTTTTGCTAGGACACCCTTCTTGCATGCGAAATAACATCAACATTCTTACGGGAATTCAGGGGGATTACAATAGGTGAGCCAGGTTGTTTTGTTCCATATACACAGGGAAAAAACTTGTGAGAAACCTAAGACACAGTCTGATACATGTGTAACACAGTCATTAGAGAGTGAAGATATTTCGCGAAAGTCTTTCAAAGGATTTTGTTGGAAGATATTGAATTGCAACCGCGAGTTCCTACATTGGTTAAAGTGTCAATGAAAGAGAAAAGTTTCCTTCTCAAGTATGCGTTGTTGAGGGAACCAGAAATTCAAAGACGTTGTGAGTACGGTGTCAGTAAATGAAGTTTCAGTCGCAGGCGTGACTACAGTAGAATTAGTTAGCTATCAAGACTCAGTGAAAAATATCACAAGGGTACTTATGTAATTGATTTTGAAGAGTTCAAGGAAGAACATAAGATAGTGAGTTTTGTGGAGACAGTAACACGTTTCCCAGGAGGAGCTGCAATTTAGAAGTCAAGTTCTTCACGAACATTTGGCTAAAGCTGATTATCCTGAGTATTCAGATAAAGTAGAGAAAGTGTTGAAAGAATATTTAGATATCATTGCTTTGAAGGGAGATAAATTAGGAGTTACAGATGTTTTAGAACATTCAATTCGCCTAGAGAAAGGTACAAATCTCATATATATTCCAGCATATCGAATTCCCTTTGAGATCAGAGAAGAAGTAGAAAAGGAAGTTCAGAGATGGGAGTCAGAGGGAATTATTAGACAGAGCTCTTCCCCCTATAATTTTCCTTTATTAGCGGTTCTGAAGAAAGACGGTAGTATCAGAGTTTGTGTAGATTTTCGTAAATTGAATGAAAAACATGCCCAGATAGATATCCTGTAGCTTGTTTGCCTGATTTGTTTGTTGAGATCAGTGGCAAGAATATATATTCATCTATAGATCTTATGCAAAGGGTTTCTACAGGTTCCGCTTTGTGAGAGTAGCCGTAAATATACAGCATTTTCAGTACCAAAGGGACATTACAGAGTTTAATAGGATGCCTTTTTTAGATTACAAGGGTCCCCAATAACATTTACTAGACTGGTTAACACAGTACTTCTTGGCTTGTTAGGAAAGTCGGTGTTTGTGTACATGGATGACATTTTCATATGCACAGATACGATTGAAGAACATCTAAAGGTGTTAAAAGAAGTCCTCAAGCGATTACAGTTCGCTGGATTAAAGGCCAAATTGGCCAAATGTGAGTTTCTGAAGAAAAAATTGTCTATTTAGGTCATGTTATCTCTAAAGAGGGAGTCAGAGTGAATGATGAGAAAGTTAAAGCCATTGTGAGTTTTCCAGTTCCCAAAACCAGGAAACAGATTCGTTCGTTCCTAGGTATGTCGGGTTTTTTCGCCGTTTTGTGTGGAATTTTTCTACAATAGCGTCTCCGTTGACAGATTTGTTAGAAGCTTAAGAACGCTTTGGTGAACCCACCTGTTTTGAAGTTTCAGATTTTAGTCAACCGTTCACCTTAGTGACTGACGCGAGTCAGGAAGGTATAGGTGCGTGTTTGATGCAGAAATTTGAGGAAATTACACCCAATTGCTTTTATAGCAGAAAGTTCAAAACGCGTGGTAGTAAACGAAAGGCTGATGTCAGTTGTGGACAAGGAGGCTTTCATGCAGTCGTCTCTAGCCTTGTTCATTTTAAGATGTTGTTGTTGGGAAATAAAGTTGAGATTTTTACAGATCATCAACCGTTGTTAGGCTTTTTAATAAGCCAAATTTGTCGCCCAAGAGAAGCGCGTTGGTTTTGACATTGAGGATTTTGATGCAAACCTCAAATACATTGAAGGTAAGCATAAGGTGGTTGCAGATGCATTGGGCAGATATTTTCCGGTCGAGGATGAGGAGTACAAACCGAATCCTGTGTGAGAGAAGAGAGTAAATATTTGGTGTCTAATGTCTCTGATATTAGTAGTTCTGAGATATCGCATGTAGAGGACATACACGTTTCTACAGTGCATACTTCGAGGAGAAATAGTGAGTTGGCAGTCTCACGAGAGATTGTTGTTTGTGATATTGAGGGTAACGCTGTGTGTTATATTACGGGTGAAAATGTCACTTGGGACATAGGCTTGCTCGAACAAAAGCAAGATGAAGATAAATTGTTGTCAGATGCTAAGGCATTTCTTAGGGAGTTTCACCGAAGAAAGGGTATAAGTTGCCTTTTTCTGGTCTAGAGTTGGAGAATAATTTATTGGTGAGGAAAGTTAAGTATAACTTGCAGAAGTACTCGAAGCATGGGTGAGATTACACAAATCATCGTGCCAGAGAGTCTAGTACCACAAGTTCTAGACATTGTACATTGTAAATTTGGTTCTCCTCATTTAGGTGTGGACAAGACGTATGAAAACGTCAGGTCAAAGTTCTTTTGGAAAAATATGTTTTCCGCAGTAGAGGCCTTGGTAAAGAGTTGCGCTGTTTGCAATGCGAATAAGCCGGCGACAATGGTGTCGTGTCGTTTGGGTTCATATCCCGTACCACATAGGCCGTTCCAGAGAGTGCATAGGCTATGGATATTCTGGGTAACTTCTCAGAGTCCACTTATGGTTATAGACATTTATTAGTAGTTGTTGACGAGTTAACTCGTTTTGTCGAGATTTTCCCACTGAAGTACAAATCAGCTGAGGAAGTTGCTATAGCGTTCTTTAAGGGGATAATTTGTAGATATGGTGTTCCTGAATGTCTGATCACAGACAATGGTAGGGAGTTTATTAATAAGACTTTAGAGGGTCTTGCCAATTTGTTGGGGATAAAGAAAGTATCTATAATCCCGTATAGACCTGAAGCGAATGGGTTATGTGAGAGGGGGAATCGGAAAGTAATCGAAGCTTTGCGCATGACGGTGGGTGGTTCCGATACACATTGGGACAGATCTTTGGATGAAGTGCGATATAGTATCAATACTATGACGAATGACACAATTAAGATATCTCCAGCAGAAGCTTTGTATGGGTACAAGTTGAAAGGACCTTTTGATTTGTTGCCAGAGCGAGTTCAGGGTGATGTTACGGTCACTTCGTTGATAAATACAGCGAGAGAAAGATTTGCATGTATCAGTAAAGAACTTGAACTTAGTTCGCGCGCAATGGTAGAGAAAAGTAACGCGAAATCGAGGGGAGTAGCTTTTTCGATGGGTGATAGTGTTTGTTAAAGTGAATGTTCGGAATGATCTGAATTATAAATTAAATCCGAAGTTCCACGGACCTTTTAAGATTGTAGAGATCAAAAGAGGGAATAGATTTGTAGTAAAAGACGTAAATACCGGTGTGACGAAATGAACTCATATTTCAAAGTTAAAGAAAGTTGGGATGTAATGGAACATTTGTATATAGTTACAGGGATAAATGGGTTAGTATTTGTATATATTGTATATAATACTTGTTTTTTTTTGTTGTTTCTTTTTTTTTTGTCTCGTGTTTTTTTTTTTGATGGATTAGAGAATGGGAGAAGTAAAAGAGCAGCACCTTTAGTTCTTGTAGGTGTTGGCGTGATTGCTGTGGTTGGAGCGATGTCCATTGGGAGTTTGGTCAGAGTAGCAGAAGTTCAAAAAGACTTAACAGCTCAAGGGAAACAGTTAAATCAGTTGCAAGAGAGTAATAAGAAGTTGAGTAATAGTTTTTTCCAATGAGACGTTCTTTGAATGATTTGTCAGTTTCAGTAGGAGGTTTGAAAGAAGATCTTGATGTGACAATTGCATTCCTTACGATCAACATACCGTTCTTAATGTTGAGAAAGAAACTGATTCTCTAAGGACAGAAGTGCAAATGCAAGTTAAAGCAATTATTGCTGCAGCAGATGGTCGTGTGTATGGTGACATGTTACCTTTGGGATACTTAGAAAATGTTCTAAGGAATTCCGCTTATTTACATGGAGCAAGTATTGTTTACAGGAGGAGATTTGTATTTGTATTATAATGTTTTGAAGGTGAGGTTGTCTGATCGGGGATTGATAGTATACGTTCCTGTCAGTAACATGAAGCCTTTTGTTAGTTTTGTTATTAGACCTTTTCCGAGTGCTTCTGGAGACTTAGTAGTGATATGGAAGGGTTTAGAGATCATGTTCATTTTGGGAGATCAATATCAGGGTTTGGGAGTTGATTATAAGACAGGTTGTACCTTGGTTAGGGAGAAGTATGTGTGTGACAGTAGTGTTTTCCAGTTGCAAGTTGTGTCTGTGGGTGATTGCGAGTTGTCTTTAGTTCATAGACAGACTCCGACTGAATGTGACTTTATGCAGTTTCCACGTGAATACCACATGATCACCACCAGAACGCTTACTGCCGTGTTCTGCAAAGAGTGCCCCATCACGACGATGTGCCAGAATAACCAGACGATGACGTTCGTGCTTCAAGGGTCCAAGCTGTTCGACTCATCCTGCAGAATCCTGTCTACGGACTTTCTCGTACTTAGCCGTGCTGTGTTCAACAGTTCCGAAGATATTTATGCGTCATATGCATAACGATCACGATATAGTTCCAGTGCCTTCGACAGAGATACCGGTGACTGTCCCCCGATGGAAGAGATCGAGGATCGTTCATGGTCGAGTACCGTGAATATTTGTTGCCAGCTGTCTTAATGATTTTAGTGGTCATTTTCTGATAGTTCTTATTATGGGAGTAGTAAAGCTCATTTGTGTTTGTAAGACTTCACGCAAGAGCTCTAAGACAATGTCCCCAGTAGTTGTGCAAGTACGTCATGAGGGCAGTATCTAAGCTGGAGTTCAGTAGACATTGCTAATTGAGCATAAGCCCTATCTGTTATGTTTTATACATATGCTTTTGTTTTAGTTTGCCGTTAAGGAGAGCGAGACGCTCTTATGTGGTGGCCAAGCACTATTTCAGAAAATATGGCCGCCACAATGTTAAAAGGTACATAGTGTGATGAAAGAATTTTCGGTGCGAGATGGTACTGGTGGAAGCCGTCAGTTGCAAAATCTTTATATTCGGCAAATAGTTGATCGTCTCAGCAGTTAATGTGATGAACATGCGGTGTTGGCCGAATCATGTGACCAAGTTGCTATGCGCGTACAAAAGTTCGTGTGTTATAGAATCTCGATTTTTGTGTCTAATTCTGCCCAAAAATTAGTTCGGTCGTTCATTAGCAGACCTAGATCGGGATCGTGAAGACATTACCTGTTTTATGAGTGTGGCGAGCTCTTAGAATTGTCAGAATAAGATGTCGTGGGTGTGATTGTGGTGAAGACTTTGTGGGCAAAACATGATGTTAACATGTTGGTGTGATCACAGAGAAAGACAGTCGCAAAACCTTTGCAATGTCTAGTATTTTATGTGGAAGACTTGAGACCAGACCTTACAAAGTCTATAATGGAATATGTGAGAATTTTTGAGTTTGCAGGCTATTAGCCATAATCAGATTTTTAGTTGGACTGAGACTAAATCTTGAGTTAGATGTTTTTCTTAATTGACAATTTCATTTATGATGCATTTTAATTTTTGCTTTGTTTATTCATTGCTTGTTGGGTTGCTTTAAATAATAAATCTATTTTTGATAGGAAAGATTGAGTTTTCCTTATATGACCCATTTCATTTCTTTAATGTGGAATGTGAGAGAAATTCGTGTGAGAACGAAAGAGATCTTTGTGACGTTAGCGAGAGAGAGAGAGAAAGAGGGACGTGTGAAATGCCTGTTGAGAAAAGACTCGCTGTTGAAAGAGAGAGAGAGAGAACAGGGCTGGACTCCCCCCCCACCTCCTCTTGAAGATAGACCAATAGGTTCGCTATGTAGTGTTCTTACCCAGAACATTCTGTCTGTTTCTAAACAATTGTAACATATATATATATATATATATATATATATATATATATATATATATATATATATATATATATATATATAATCAATCAAAGCTACAAACGTCCTTTAATATCCAATTCACTCTACCTCGGAAATAATATATTTTCATATATGTTACCGAAGGGGAATTTTTAGTTGATAATAAGTCCACCGTCCGTGGGATCGAACCAGCGACGGACGAGGAATCAGGACTACAGTGACGCACTAACGAAATCGGCCACAAAGAGAGGTATAAGTGAATAACATCTCCCATCAACTCACCCGTCGAACTCAGGTGTTTTCGTTTGGAGACGATATCCACCCACCTCTGCCATGTTGACCGTGTAGTGCGTTTGTCGTCGACGTAGCCATATTATGACTATTTATCACATCACCGTGATTCATATACAATCAGAAAGCTACAAACGTCCTTTAATATCAATTCACTCTACCTCGGAAATAATATATTTTCATATATGTTACCGAAGGGGAATTTTTAGTTGATAATAAGTCCACCGTCCCGTGGGATCGAACCAGCGACGGACGAGGAATCAGGACTACAGTGACGCACTAACGAAATCGGCCACAAAGAGAGGTATAGGTGAATAACATCTCCCATCAACTCACCCGTCGAACTCAGGTGTTTTTGCGTTTGGAGACGATATCCACCCACCTCTGCCATGTTGACCGTGTAGTGCGTTTGTCGCACGTAAAATATTATGACTATTTATCACATCACCGTGATTCATATACAATCAGAAAGCTACAAACGTCCTTTAATATCCAATTCACTCTACCTCGGAAATAATATATTTTCATATATGTTACCGAAGGGGAATTTTTAGTTGATAATAAGTCCACCGTCCCGTGGGATCGAACCAGCGACGGACGAGGAATCAGGACTACAGTGACGCACTAACGAAATCGGCCACGAGAGAGGTATAAGTGAATAACATCTCCCATCAACTCACCCGTCGAACTCAGGTGTTTTGCGTTTGAGACGATATCCACCCACCTCTGCCATGTTGACCGTGTAGTGCGTTTGTCGCAAAAGCCATATTATGACTATTTATCACATCACCGTGATTCATATACAATCAGAAAGCTACAAACGTCCTTTAATATCCAATTCACTCTACCTCGGAAATAATATATTTTCATATATGTTACCGAAGGGAATTTTTAGTTGATAATAAGTCCACCGTCCCGTGGGGATCGAACCAGCGACGGACGAGGAATCAGGACTACAGTGACGCACTAACGAAATTGGTCACAAGAGAGGTATAAGTGAATAACATCTCCCATCAACTCACCCGTTGAACTCAGGTGTTTTGCGTTTTGGAGCGATATCCACCCACCTCTGCCATGTTGACCGTGTAGTGCGTTTGTCGCAATAGCCATATTATGACTATTTATCACATCACCGTGATTCATATACAATCAGAAAGCTACAAACGTCCTTTAATATCAATTCACTCTACCTCGGAAATAATATATTTTCATATATGTTACCGAAGGGGAATTTTAGTTGATAATAAGTCCACCGTCCCGTGGGATCGAACCAGCGACGGACGAGGAATCAGGGCTACAGTGACGCACTAACGAAAATCGGCCACAAGAGGTATAAGTGAATAACATCTCCCATCAACTCACCCGTCGAACTCAGGTGTTTTGCGTTTGGAGACGATATCCACCCACCTCTGCCATGTTGACCGTGTTTCTGCGTTTTGTCGCATCGCGTAGTATATTATGACTATTTATCACATCACCATGATTCATATACAATCAGAAAGCTACAAACGTCCTTTAATTCCAATTCACTCTACCTCGGAAATAATATATTTTCATATATGTAACCGAAGGGGAATTTTTAGTTGATAATAAGTCCACCGTCCCGTGGGATCGAACCAGCGACGGACGAGGAATCAGGACTACAGTGACGCACTAACGAAATCGGCCACAAGAGAGGTATAAGTGAATAACATCTCCCATCAACTCACCCGTCGGACTCAGGTGTTTTGCGTTTGGAGACGATATCCACCCACCTCTGCCATGTTGACCGTGTAGTGCGTTTGTCGCACGTAGCCATATTATGACTATTTATCACATCACCGTGATTCATATACAATCAGAAAGCTACAAACGTCCTTTAATATCCAATTCACTCTACCTCGAAATAATATATTTTCATATATATGTTACCGAAGGAATTTTTAAGTTGATAATAAGTCCACCGTCCCGTGGATCAACCAGCGACCAGACGAGGAATCAGGACTACAGTGACGCACTAACGAAATCGGCCACAAGAGAGGTATAAGTGAATAACATCTCCCATCAACCCACCCGTCGAACTCAGGTGTTTTGCGTTTGGAGACGATATCCACCCACCTCTGCCATGTTGACTGTGTAGTGCGTTTGTCGCACGTAGCCATATTATGACTATTTATCACATCACTGTGATTCATATACAATCAGAAAGCTACAAACGTCCTTTAATATCCAATTCACTCTACCTCCAGAAGTAATATATTTTCATATATGTTACCGAAGGAATTTTAATTGATAATAAGTCCACCGTCCCGTGGGATCGAACCAGCGACGGACGAGGAATCAGGACTACAGTGACGCACTAACGAAAATCGGCCACAAGAGAGGTATAAGTGAATAACATCTCCCATCAACTCACCCGTCGAACTCAGGTGTTTTGCGTTTGGAGACGATATCCACCCACCTCTGCCATCTTATATTGCATTTCACTTGAACAAATCTCCTTCATATATAAGTTATATATTCATTTATTTTCAGTCTTTTTCTTATCATTTTTGAGACCGAACCTCAGTCGCTTAGCTAATTTCCAAAACCTATCTGAGTAATTCCAACCCTGTAGGCGGGGTAGTGCCATCAATGCACCTCGCATGGTGCATTGTAGGCATTCTTTAGTGTTCTTTGCAGCGTCCCTTCCATGGCCCCTACCTGCAACCCCTTTCATTCCTTTTACTGTATCTCCGTTCTTATTCTCTTTCTTCCATCTTACTTTCCTCAACCCTCTCCTGACAACTGTTGCATAGTGCAACTGCAAAAGGCTTTCCTCCTGTTACACCTTTCAAACCTTTTTACTGCCAATTTCCCTTCCAGCGCTGAATGACCTCATGGGTCCCGGCGCTTGGCCTTTGGCCTAAATTTTATATTCCATTCTATTTTGTTCTGTTCTGAGTAATTCCGTGAGATTCTTTCTTAATTAAGAAGATTTTAGTACTTTGGGCTGGATGGAAAGCCATCTCACCTGAGCAGGTGAGTGTTGACCTGTCTCTCACCTTCCCCCTGTTAGTTGATTGGTGACCCCTTTCACCTTCGGCTTCTCTGCCTGACCTCCGCTTCTCAGGTCAGCTCCCAGCTTAGTTGGTACAGGTACTCGTTCATGAGCATCTCATTTCATTTCATTTTTCGTTTATGCATCAAGTGGAGGTATGTATGTGTATAGGTGTGTGTGTGTGTGTATGTATGTATGTATGTATGTATGTATATATATATATATATATATATATATATATATATATATATATATATATATTTATGAATAAATATTGATATAAAAGCCCTACGTCAAAGCAGAAGGTATCAGATGGCGCCGCAGAAGAGTAATCAGAGAGAGAGAGAGAGAGAGAGAGAGAGAGAGAGAGAGAGAGAGAGAGAGAGAGAGAGAGAGAGGCAGTAAAACTATCTAGAAAATAAACAATGCAATGATTTGGAATACCTCAAAAGCACTTTCCAGTTTCATGGAATCCAAAACCTCATTCCCCTTGAGGACAGAATTCTCGTTTCATCCAAATTCCTGATTCCGTAAACGACGAAATGAGGAAGAAGAATACACGAGAATAAAAGAGCGTCGCTTTTCGCTAACTCCCTCATAAATCATCCTTTATTACCCTTTCAGGAAACACTTATTTAACCTTTATTGTAAAAGGAAGCTCCATTTACACGGGAGATGAGGAGGCAGGAAATTGTCTTGTGAAAAATTATTTCCTTTTACTAGCGCTAACTGCTAAGACATTTTAGCGAATGATATTCTGTTAAATTCCGCTTTAATTCCAGCATTTATGGGTATAAGAATCCCGTCCTCTTTCTAATAAATTTCTTACAGTGTCCATTTAGTAACGTTAGCAAATAAGATGAAGGCCGATTAGTTTCGCTAATAATATTGACTAATATAAATTTAACTATCACAGTGACTATTGTATAATATTATCTTTGTTGTATTCATGCGCTCATGTAAAATAGAAAATTATATTTTGATATTAATGTAATTCAGCTCCTAACTTTTATCATATATATATATATATATATATATATATATATATATATATATATATATATATATATATATATATATATATATATATATATATATGTATATATATATATATATATATATATATATATATATATATATATATATATATATATATATATATATATATGTATATATGTATATATATATATATATATATATATATATATATATATATATATATATAATATTTAATTTCAACGAAATGAAATAACACATTATTTTTAATAAGTTCTTGAATATCTACAAGAATAACTACAAAAAATTAGTAATAATAATTTTCTAGTATAACGATTCTGATTAGTTCCCTGATTAGAAAATCTCAGTGGTTAGGCCATTCCTATGATTTTAATTCCAGTTTACCTGGAAAGAAACAGTTTCAGAGAATAAGAGGTTTTCTGAGAACGAAATTCTCACCCACTGAGAATGTGTGAGATCATTCTCGGTTCCAAAATCTCCTGGAAACCTGAAATCTTTCGACAAGTTTCAGAGACATTTTGACCCAAGAGAAGGCTGTGTATAGATGACAGCCTTGTCTTTGAAGAAGTCTCGAGAGCAAAGTGGGTGTCTGTTGTCTGTTTATATTCAGAAAAGTCAAAGGATTATGTTGGATAGGATGAAATGACACAGCTTCACTTTTGTAGAACAGGGAAAACATATAACAGTTTTTAAAAATTTTAGAGGCTCTGTATTATAATGAGGGTAATGGGCGTCATGAAGGCCTGTAGAGATGATGATGGAATTAAACTTTTTCATGATGGATCAACTGTAATTCTTGACATATATAATATAAGGCAGGAAATATCGTTAGTGTTGTGCAAACAAACAAGAGGTCAGGTATTTGTTTGTCTGACTGACAATGCAAACCTTTCACGAGTCGTTCTTAGGGGGGAAGGAGAATTTTAGTTTTATATAGTATGAGAAAGCTTTCGGAATTCTACGCTCCATCTTTCAGGAACTAAATTCCCAATTCATTTGTATTTCTCATTCAGAGAAACGAAGCACAACATCTTTTCCTGATGGAGAACAGGGACCTCTCCACGTCCTGCATTTACATTCGACAACAACAAATATTTGACAAGAGACTAAAAAAGTGGACAAGAATCTTGTTCAAGTTATACACAGTACTTGAACATTGAAGTTGCAAACTAGATTAGCAATGAACATAAATACATAAAAATTAATAAGAAAATAACTTGAAATTGTTCTGTATGTGAATAATTACGTGTTCTAACTACGCTCAATTTGCCTGAGACTTGAAAGATAAACAATTCAGTAAAAGCAAACAGGACTTGTTAACTCTGACCGAGAGGGTGGGGGTTGGCGGGGGGCGACTGGGAAGGCAAACACTCCTTTCTTCATCTTGGACGAATTCATATCGTGTTCCTCTAACCTCTGACAGTGTTGATGGGGAAAAATGAATTAAAAAAATAAGTATAAAATCCTGTAATTTGTGAAGGAGACTTAAACACGATTCAAAAAGGTCATCATAAATGGTGAAATATAGACAAATGATTTGGAGTGGAGTCTTGTGAAAATGTTGGTGTGTTCATCTTCTGATGCTTTAAAAATAAAAACTTTATGACAACGGAAGTCAGTATTATTAACATCTTTATTCTTTATTTATGATGTTTTAATCATCTAAGGCCTTTATTTCAATTGAGTAATCTGCAAGAGGAATTTACGGTACTTATCTCGAATGCAGACAAGGAAATCTGATTCATCTTTCGCTTCAAAGGAGGGAATGTTGGTCCCTCTTCAGACGAGACTTTTCCCTTGCTTGTGCTTACATAATTCCTTCAGACTCTTCTGTCCTTGATGTTCTGGTCCCCGCAGGGGGTTAGTGCCGTCAGTGCACCTCACGCAGTGCACTGTAGGCATTACTTTGCAGCATCCCTTCCATGGTCCCAAGCTGCAACCTTTTCATTCCTTTTACTGAACCCCCGTTCATATTCTCTTTCTTCCATCTTACTTTCCTCAACGCTCTCCTATCAAATGATTCATTGTGCAATTGCAAAGTGTTTTCCTTCGGTTTCATCTTTCAAACCTTGTTACTGTCAATTTCCGCTTCAGTGCTGAATGACCTCGTAGGTCCAAGCGCTTGGCCTCTAGCCTAAATCCTGTTACACATCTGGCAACAATGAACATGCCACACATACCACTATTCTGTTCTCTGCCTTCTCTCATTTTGCTGTAAAGTACATCTTATACTGTAGATACGTAATTACAGGCTGAAGACAGGCTTCACATAAGGGTGCTACTCTACCGGTGGTGAGAGGGTGTCCTTACAGTGTCTTCGGCAAAGTTTTCAATAAAGCCCATTCAGGGTCGTCTCTTGCTCCGTCCAATCTTCACCAGCGTTCAGAGCATAGTTCATGATCCATATTGCTTTTTATAACTTGTTCTACAAATGCCACTTATGTTTTCGCTTCAAAGTTCAAGTCAGTTTTGACTCTTATCATGAACCACCTAATAATAGGTCAAGGGATCTGGGAGCATTAGTACTCCATAGAACCATTGGTTCAAAATGGTTCTTCTTCATCTCCAAGTTTCTGATATATTTTCGCCTCATTCTGATATCCTCATTTTGGAGACTTCATTACTCATGTCTTCAGTTTTTAGAGAGACAAACTATTCTACAACTTGCAGCAAACGCCTGTCCCTGATTATCATGTACAGTACATACTTTCAATATTCTTGTTTTCTTTTTTTATCTATTAACCTGATTCCTTTCGGTTTTTCTTATTTAGTTTTTGCTCCCTCTCTTTCAGCATCGCTGGTTTGAAAATCCTGGCCCATTTTTCTCCACTTGAGAGAAGCCCCCACCCCCAAAATTGCGGGGGTCAAACTCTATAGTGATATCAATTCCAATTATTAAAAAAGCTAAATTTAAATGTATAATAGTTGTATCTGTTGATACCTGTTATTCGAAAGTCTGTAATGATACCACTTTTGACTTATTAAAAAAAAAAATCTGTCAGCATATTGAAAATAAACTCCGACCGCAGATTGCAAGATTTAGGCTATTTTGAAAAAAAAAAAAAACTCTTTTGAGTTAGAAAGTATGTTTTGTTATCTTGCCAAAAAAGAAATATATGGTCCTTTTCTCGGTGGAATTAGGTTTATATTTTGCACCTGTTTCACGCATGCCTACAAAAATTACCATATATTGCAAATCACATGCACCAGAACGGAATGAACAGTAGTACTTAGTGTCAAAAAGCACCTGTGTAAATTCTGACATTATTTTTATCCCATAAAAAGTTTTTTTTCGTCAAAAATAGACTTTTTAGGCTTTATGTATCTGCCGCCTTTATCATCTACTATTTAGTCTTATCTAGAATGATTAGGAGAGAGAGAGAGAGAGAGAGAGAGAGAGAGAGATAAGTTGTCATTCTTAACCGCTTCCTGAAGGAGAAATCTAACCTTAGACTGAAAATTATCCTTCGATCTCTCTCCTGCGAAGGACTTTGCAAACAAGATATCCTACAAGTCCGTCTCTCTCTCATGTTTCCCAAAGGACGTTTGAAGTCCAAAGGTGATGAAAGTCCACTGAGAGATGATTTCTCGAGAGTCTTTTATTTACATTTCACGAGATAATTACTTCTAAGAAATGTAAATGAGGGTCTTGGCGGTAAATTGCAAAAGAAGATTCTAATTTGTTTTCTTTGTGTAATGTAGAATGGTGATGGATAATATACAAGACTTCTCTCTCGTCTTTTCCTGTAAACTCCTTCCTCCTCTTCCTCTCTTTCTCTCTCGATTTAAAACTATCCATCGCTGCGAAATATGAGATCAGTATATAATATTAACATTTACTGGCTATTTCCAAACCTCAACAAGGGAGAAAGAGAATCAATATACAATTCATCATAGATGAAACGAACAGAATCTCTCTCTCTCTCTCTCTCTCTCTCTCTCTCTCTCTCTCTCTCTCTCTCTCTCAATAGATAGAGAGATAGACCGGTAGATAATGAATTTCGTAAAAGCTCAGAACGGTCTTCAGGACTTCGAATGAAAAGTAACTTCAAGCTCAGTGGTAAATAACACTGATGGATTACACTCAGTTGTTCTACCATGTTAAGTGTAATCATCGATTACATTTAAAGGATGAATGAACAAATTACCTTATTAGTTATCAAGTCCATCCTTCTCTTTCTCACTGATATAAATGTGAAGGTTAATTAGTCAATCGGCAACACATAATCTGTTAATAATTTCTTGGTGACATCAAAGACATACGTCTATCTGTTCATTAGTTCACAAACTCTGATGCTTTGAAATAATTCGACATAATTCTCATCTAAATATTCAAGAGTAACTTTTTCTTAACTGCTATACATAAAGTATGAAATGACTTTTAATATTTTCCTACCATGTATATTACCATTACCATTTCCCTCGCTCCCATAAATACCATAATGGAATGTACCTTTTCCCACGAGCCTTCCGGTTCAGGTCAAAGTGAAATTGAATCTGTTTTGGTTACAAATCTAAGACGGAAATTCTGGTTGAAGCTGCGTCAGAAATACCTGGGGACTGCCGTCATAAAGTTGTGGAAATATATTTTCATGTAATTTAAGTGAAATTGGAAAGGAAATGTCATTAATTACTCAGGGAAATATCGCTATAATGTTCCGCCATTGACACAGAATCCCTAAGGGAAGACAAAGGGGTACGGGCAGAGCTAAGGTAAGAACACAGGTAGGGGTAGGGGTAGGGGAAAGGTGAGGGCATGGCGAGAATAAGGGTCAGGTTAAGGTACAGGTAAGGATAAGGGTAAGGCTAGGTAAGGGCATGAGTAAGAGTATGGTTAAGGTTAAAGGTAAGAGTATAGTTAAGGGTAAGAACAAGCTTAAGAGTAAGGTAAAAGCTAAGGGCTTGTCAGTGGTACGGGCAAGGGTAAGGGCAAGGGAAATGCTAAGGGCAAGGGAAATGGTAAGGGCAAGGGTTAGGGAAAGGGAATTGGTAAAGGAAATGCTAAGGGCAAGGGAGAGTGCAAGGGAAATGGTAAAGGAAAGGGTAAGGGCAAGGGAAATGGTAAAGGAAAGGGTAAGGGCAAGGGAAATGGTAAGGGCAAGGGTAATGGTAAGGGCAAGTGTAAGGGAAGGGAAATGGTAATGGCAAGATCAAGGGCAAGGTAAAAGCAAGAGTCAAGGGTAAGGCTAAGGGTAAATCAATGGTAAGCCTGAAGGGAAGAGCAAGGGTAGAGAAAGGGTAAGGGCAAGGGCAAGGGAAATGGTAAGAGCAAGGGTAAGGGCAAGTGTAAGGGCACGGGAAATGGTAAGGGTAAGATCAAGGGCAAGGTAAATGCAAGAGTCAAGGGTAAGGCTAAGGGTAAATCAATGGTAAGTCTAAAGGGAAGAGCAAGGGTAAGGGAAAGGGGAGTAAGGGCAAGGGCAAGGGAAATGGCAAGAGCTAGGGTAGGGTAGAGGGCAAAAACAGTAATGGTAAGATCAAGGGCAAGGTAAGCAAGAGCCAA
This sequence comes from Macrobrachium rosenbergii, assembly GCF_040412425.1. Classification (NCBI taxonomy): domain Eukaryota; kingdom Metazoa; phylum Arthropoda; class Malacostraca; order Decapoda; family Palaemonidae; genus Macrobrachium; species Macrobrachium rosenbergii. The sequence continues at coordinate 4,968,158 of NC_089755.1, forward strand.
GGGTAAGGCTAAAGTTAAATCAATGGTAAGCCTAAGGGAAGAGCAAGGGTAAGGGAAAGGGTAAGGGCGGAACCAGGACCAAGAGCTCCCGTCCGTTCTCCTCCCTTCGCCCTGACATTCTCTCTCTCTCTCTCTCTCTCTCTCTCTCTCTCTCTCTCTCTCTCTCTCTCTCTTCCTAAAATTATAATTCTGTTAATTGTATCAATGGAACCTTTCATATGCTCCAAATATTGCTTATTGTACGTTTGTGTGTGTGTGTGTGCGCGTCTGAGTAAATGTGTGTGTGTGTGTGTGTGTGTGTGTGTGTGTGTGTGTGTGTATGTGTGCGTTTGTGTGAAAGACCTAGCTTTGTGCAAAGACTTGGCTTTGGTGTCTTGCATACTTCAATAACAATGATAACTATCAAAATGATGATATACTGACTAATATACGTTCGTCGTTGCCCATATAATAATAATAATAATAATAATAATTACTTCCAAGGACAATTCAGCCGGTTTATCCCCAAGCTCCTGCAGTATTTCTGATTTAGCAGCCATGGTGAATGCACAGAGAAGACATAGACCCAAATAAATAAATAAACAATAATAATAGGTCCGCTACTTCAACATCATATGCACTTTACCGCCTTATGTTACGCGACATAATTTCACGCCATTAACCGTAACACTTGCCTAAACTTACACCCAGCACTTGACAAGTGTACCCCATCAGCAGCGAACTGCTCATCACTGTCTAGATAGCCGTTACCGCCAAGCTGCACTACGCTGTCTAGCAAACCTTTACGTTTTATTTCCCGATTTAAATAAGCGTTTACTATATTGCGACGCTTTCTAAATTCATCATGCTTGGGTGCACCAAACCTATTTCCTTGACGAGGCCTACGAGGCTCAACTTGCATTGCCAACCTGATGCAGCTCGGTGGCAAAACGTTGCTTAGCTGGCTATAAAACGACTTCAAATGGACCCACAATTCATCGTTGGTTAATGAGCTAACTATCGAATTATCTCCGACAACAGCCACGATGATGTCCTGATAATCACCACCAATTAAGTTGAACAACTCTGGGTGTTCCAAAAAATGAGAAAAATCCTTTCCCGGGTATGACTGGAATTGTACTTCAAGGTCTACTGTCGAATTATCCTCTAAAAGCAACTGGGTGAACTGAGGCCAATTTTCCAATCGCTGGATATCACGCACATATGAATGGCCTAATATTAATAATCACATAATGCTACTAGGCCTAGGCTATATTAAACTGACTCAACAGACCGCAGAACTTCCGAACTCAATTGAGTTATGGAAGGATACACAGCTCACAAATAAGTTCAACAGCCACTTAATCCTACTCTATATATTATTACTATATTTACACAAAAATAAACTAAAACGCCGAATATTCAAAACAACATTAGGCTAGGCTACGCATTAGCCTACTAAAAAAAAACTTATTTACATTGCAAAACAAAAATATATTAAATCTATTTTTTTATTAAGTATATTAAAGAACTGTAGAACTTGTTAGAATTTTTTTTTCGCTCGAGCTAACCCACAAGGAGAGGTTCCAACAATATTTATGCTGGTTTAATTGTTTACTTCATTATTTAAATTTGGCTTACTCAAAAGTTATTTCACTTTTAAATTAATCCAATTATAATTAATTCAATTAATGGATATCAAAGCCAAATACGGCATTATATTTATTAAATTACTAACGGTTTCGTTTACGCATTTAATACTTCAGTCATGGACGAAACTCAAGGGTGCATTTTTAGCAACATTTATTACCTTTAAGAGGAACTAAATTTTTATTTATTAGGAATGCGCAATATTTGTTCTACAATTCCATCATTCTGAAAGAATTTTCAACAACATATATATATGTACATATATATATAGCAAACTATATATATATATATATATATATATATATATATATATATATATATATATATATATATATATATATGACTTTTTTTATCACATCACCGTGATTCATATTCAATCAGTAAGCTACAAACGTCCTTTAATATCCAATTCGCTCTACCTCGGAAATAATATATTTTCATATATGTTACCGAAGGGGAATTTTTAGTTGATAGTAAGTTCGTCGTCTCGTGGTCGAACCAGCGATGACAAGAACTAGGACTACTTATATATATATATATATATATATATATATATATATATATATATATATATATATATATATATATATATATATATATATATATATATATTACTACACCATAGAAACTATGGTGGAAAACAGCAGCCGAGAAAGTATAATTATGAAAAGTTAACAAAACAATCGCCTGGTTACCACGCTAAGATATTTCTTGGTTACGCTAATGCTAGCTAAACTTAACGCAGCCCAAAGAGAAAAAAACTGCTAACTGTCATAAAGTACCAGCGAAATTCGAGATGATGAAACCTTTTGTGAATCCACAGGCAACTGAATGCTATTTCTTCAAAGATTGAATGAGCTATACCTTTAGCTGGCGTAGATTTCCATCGAGATACTCAATAAGTTCTTCTAGAAGCAACTATGCAACTGGCAGTAATTCTGCTTGTTAATAATATCTCTGAATAAGTTACGGTGAAACTTTAGTGAGAAACCTAATTGCCTACTCGGAAAGTTTATTAATTAACAGCGGTCCTTCCAGGTAAGATTCTGCGTTTTCCTCCGTGTGAGGTTTGATTAATTCAGGAGCACGAAAGAGGGAATTGCTTAATTGCCATAATTATGTAAAATATACAAAATGCAGATCTATCTCTCTAAAAGTTAAAAAGGAATAGACAATATACGCGAAAAATATGGAGCAAAAATATAAGTGTAAATATCTCACAGATAATCTATTCTGCCAGACTGGGTTGTTCGTGATTTTAAAATGCGTCCAGAACTTCAAAGGGTCTATCAACTGCCCTCTTCATACAAACTATTTGCACTTTCAGTTTATTAATTTTTGTTTAGTTCTTCCAAACCCTTCTTACCATGAATGAGATTTTTCTTATCACACCCCGTTATTTCTTATAAAATTCATGATTCTTCGTGGCGTAAACCTCAATTATCTCAATATTTACTACAACGTGTTTGCCACCATTTGCAAAATGCTCCCACTTTATATTCATTTCAACACTTTGTAATAAGACGTTCCCACTTTGATACCGAATGGATCTTATCCGAATGATTTTCATTGTACACACACACACATGCATATATATATATATATATGAGTATAGCATATATATATATATATATATATATATATATATATATATATATATATATATATATATATATATATATATATATATGTGTGTGTGTGTGTGTGTGTGTGTGTGTGTGTGTATATACAGGGTGTCCATAAAGTCTCTACAATTCAAAAAATCTATTACAAAAGCAAATGAACAGACAAATATGTGGAAATTATCACAAAATGGGCACCGTTAGTTGCACGAAGCACATCAAGACGGTACTCGATTTCTTGCCATGTTCGCTATAGCATAGGCTCATCAATGGTGGAAATGGCATCAGTGAGCATTTGCTTGAGATCAGTGATAACCCCATATCTTGTTCGATGCACGGCATTTTAACATAACCCCACAGAAAAAAGCAATAGGCGAGTGATATCTGGCGAACGATGCAGCCAAGGATTATGGGCCATCCTTCCAATCCACTGGTCTGGAAATATTTGATTTAGGAAACCACGAAGGTGCAGTCCCTAATGTGGTGGTGCACCATCTTGCTGGAAAATGATGGCTGCTTGAAGGTCATCTAGTTGTGGTGCTGCATATTCAGTCAAAAGGTCAAGGTAAACATCTACAGTAATTGATGTCTCGTTGAAGAAAAATGGACCACTGATTCAATCGCATATGATCCCACACGACACATTTGCTTTTGGACTATTGGTGAAGTTCCCTAGTCACATGGTGCTGTGCTGATCCCCAGATTCTCACATTATATGTGTTCAGTTTCCCTGAAACATGAAAGGTTGCCTAAGCACTAAAACAAATTCGGTTAAGGAACTTTTCATCCTCAGAAATTCGTTCCAACATATTAACTGCCAACTCTTTTGTTTTGGTTTATCATTTGCTCGGAGTGCCTGCATGAGTTGCACTCCATGTAAGCGTACAATCAAAAGTTCTTGTGCAGGACTTGTGTACTGTTGGAAATTGGTAGCTGTAAGGTCTGGCAGCAGTGCATGGATGGACTTTGTAGAGGACGATCAGAGGCTTCTGTCTTACACGATCGATGTTTTCTCAGATGTTCTTGGTCATCCACCTCCCTTTATCCAGCACTCCGTACTTGTCTCCATAAATTTCTGCTGTGTGCCATGGGCGAACTGATGGACGTGAATGTCGATCTTCCATACTTAGTTCTGCAGCTTTGCTAGGTCTATGTATCCGATTTGCTTCAATAAATCATGGCAATGCATTGTTCCTTTTCTTGAGGAGTAGCCATTTTTTAGGGGTTCATTTAACAGTACTTCTTTCATCAAAAGGGTACCTGGAAATACAAATAAACAAATCTGATTAAGATATTTCCATCAATGGCTTGTAATATAATTCTTAAAATTATAAAGAGACTTAATGGACAAATATGTGTTTATAGATACTATATATATATATATATATATATATATATATATATATATATATATATATATATATATATATATATATATATATATATATATATATATATAATCATGAAGCTACAAATGTTGCTTAATATCAAATTCACGCTACCTCGGGAGTATCTCCGATGGAGAATTGTCACCAAAGGGGAATTTATATAAGTGATAAATGGATTGGTACCTCCGGGACACGAGCCCTCACCACAGAACCTATTCAGCTACTCCAGTTGATGTTACTTCATGAGCTGCATGTTCCCATGCAAAATTAAGGCCATATCCTAACACTAGCACTTCATCCCTACTTAAGAGTCTCTTAGAAATGTTCTTGACTAAATCAAAGTTCCCTTTTTTTACCCACCCCGACCTATCGAAAATCAGGAGAGAACTGACAGAGAAATACGGAGGCCCCAGCTTAAGTAGGATGAAGTGCTAGTGTTAGGATATGGCCTTAATTTGCATGGGGAACGAAATTCACGATTTCATTGAAATGTGTAGAATCTAAGGGAACTGCAGTAAGAGCAAAATGGGGATGAAGCAGCTTTTTGCAGGGAGGCCATGTGGGCGGGGATTATGTCGAACAGATCCGTGTTCCCGGAGGGGTTACGTAAGGCCCTTGATAGGTTAGGAAAATACAAGAACATAAAGATTTGTAAGGCAGACAAAGGGCGGGCGGTTGGTAATGGATGCCGTTGAATACGAGAATAAGTTAGAATAACTGTTAAACGATGAAAACACATATGAGGCTTGCAACAAAAACCGACATTAGCATGGCTATGCAATTTTAACAAAAAGTAAGGGAAGCGTTGACAAAGTCCATGACAAACCAAGAGAAAAGAATTAGAACATAGAGTAAAATCAATGGAAAATCCAGAGATCCCATATATTTATGGTAGCCCTAAGATCCACAAGGAAGGGTGCCTCAAGACCGATCGTGGCATCGACGAGATCACCGCAGAGGAGTGCCGGAGAAATTTCTTTCCAACATAATGGGAAATGGGTAGGCTTAGTATCCGAAGGGCATTTAAAACATAATAAGGAACCTGATAGACGAATTATCCAAAATTAACGTAAAAGACTGCAATTAGGTAAGTTTGGATGTAACTTCCTGTTCACTAACGTACCAGTAAAGACGACGATTTAAATAATAAAAAAGAATATGGAGGAGGGGGTCTATACATGCGACATAGATCATGACGTTTTAATAAAACTGCTAACAGCG
>NC_089755.1:4981517-4989017 GCF_040412425.1 Macrobrachium rosenbergii
AGGGATACAGTCAACTCAGCAAACATGCAATTGAAGTAAGTACCTGATTCTCAAATTAATTTTTTTTTTTCAATTTTTCATTCTTGGAATCATTGAATATTTTATGAATTAATATGAATAACACTTTAACTGACGAAGATTCCCCGACTGCAACAGACAAGAAGCGAAGACCAGACTCCATATAACCTAAGACCTGTACCTGAACGACTTTCTAGACCAATTGATCCTAGTGCAATACTAGACCAGACGTTCTCGTAGTCAAGGTCCCCACTTAGTTTACCGAGTGCGCCTAACCCCTTCAGCGCCAACCACCAACCCAATAACTTCCATTGTACCTAGAAATCCCAACATGGCGCAAGCCGTCGCAATAACCTGCCACTAGATTTTGTGAATGTAGAATTCCAAGTAATGTAGATAAAGTAGATTAGAAGAATATGGTGTAAATCGATGGATAGCAGACACAGAAAGCAGAATTTCAGCTTGGTATCACAGATGAGAAGAAATAGATGAAGCACTCTTGTATGTTAGTATGGAACATGGTGATGCACATACAGTTCTTTCATTCAGTACTTCTTTTAGGAATATTACTCTGTTTAATTCAATTCTAAGAAACAGTGCTTACAGTTTTGGCAACTAGAAGCACAGAAAGATCCATATGGTATAACATATAGAACTTTCCATCATCAGAAATATGAGGGTAATCACTTAAGTTTTAGCCACTAGAGTAGAAGAAGCATAGATAGAGTGACGACAGATATGAAAGCTGTAGGAATTGTTGTTGAAGGAAGGATGAATTTGATGGACATGAAACAGATTTAGCTAGTATATCCAAGGTACTTAGATATATGTCCTTAGGACCAATCTACGATGCTTTGGGTAAGGAAGAAAGAGTAGCCTTAAAGAAGTACTGTGATAGGAAGCCAAATGATGGAATTGTACAAACTTTGATGTACATAGAAAGGAAAGTAAAACAGAATTCATCAAGTAGTGCAGATTTTGATGGAACGTAGCTAGTGGAAACCCAAGAAATAATAGCAATCAGTCCAATAGAAACCAATCAGGCAAGCTAGGTCTAGGTATCAGGAAATAGAAATTGCTTGATAGAAATGGTGGGAACAAATAATAGAGATTTAATCAATCAAATAGAAACAATCAAGGTAGGCCAAATAGAGTGTAATAAGGAATACCACTGAACTAATGGAAATAACAGGAAATAACAGGACTCTGGATTAGAGGGAGCTAGTCAAGGCCAAAATTCAGGGAATAATAGCCACAGTTCAATAGGCAGAGATGTTGTGGAAATTGTGGTTATAACAACCATACAACCCAGAATTGTAAAGAAACAAATGGTGTCTGAATTCAATAAGACAGGACATTTAATTCAGCAAACTGTTGGGTACAACAAACAGGGAAATTCTCAGGGTCCCAAAATAACCAAAGTACTCAGCCTAATATCCAAAATACCCTCCCAGTAACCCAAATCAAGGGGATTCTCAGTGACAATCACAGAGAGTGCAGCAGAAAGGTCCATCCTTACAGAGAGAAATAGTGACAGTGAATAAGGATGTGTCCCCAACAGACATTACTCGAAGTAATGAAATAGTGTTTTCTGTAAAGAATTTTAATACGGCCAGGAAGAGTTGCCTATCATACAAGCAAGTACACTTTAGAAGGTGTACTGAGTCTCCATATTGCTGGATACAGGCAAAGTACAAGTATCATAGATAAAGGCACTTTAACAAAACATATAGGTTGTGAGCTTCTTCCCAAATGAGAGAATCCTATAGACCATAAAGGGATCGTTGGAAAGCAAATAAGGGCTATAGGCAATGTCAATTTAGAGATAGAAATTCTAAATAAGAAATACAGGAAGAGTTTGTGGTGTTGGAAGAGAAATATTTTCCAGCTCGCTTCTCTATTTTCCTTCCAGGCTATGAAAAGATGTGGAATTACACTAAATTGTAGCAATGGAAGAATAACTATCAAGGAAATATATAGAGGAAATGTTTGCTCTCTCTCGAAGAAGAACAGTTTCAGATAAACTTGATCACTTTACCTGAGACAGCCTCATCTGAAGAAGTAGACATCCAACAGATAGAAATAGAATTTAATGCTAACCCGGGTAGGACAGTGAGTAGAAATTCAATGATAGAAGAAATAGGAGAAGATAGACAAACTACTTTTAAAAGCCTAGAAGCCACTCAGGAGGAATTCTCAGATAGCAGGTATGAACCTGATAACCAAGTGCACGACAAGAACGATACCTCCGAAGAACTTAGTTCTTTTTCCCAACCTGACGATCCTGACACGCTAATAGATTGTAGTCACTTAATAATAAGAGAAGATATGGAAGAGAAGTATCTCAATGAGGTGTTGCTGTTAGGCAACCTAAAAATGACAGAGATAGGTTCTGTGATACTACAAGATGAAAATTCAGATGATACTGATGTCTGTTATACTGCCGATGCACAGAATGCAGAAGAGATCTGCTTAGTTAGTACTGCCGATGATAATCTTGTAAAACTCAAATTAAACAATAGCGTTATACCTTTGTCAGACCTTGTGACAAAGGTTTGTCTTAGAATTGTAACAGATAAAAACTCAGGTGATACAGATGTGTTATTAGTTAATGAAGACTAACAGACTTTGTGAAAATGGACAATTCCTAGTAAGATTCTAATGGTGGAAATTGTACGACTTATGTGTATAATTATTCTGACAAGAGTATTAGAATTGCATGCCGGCATAGAATTTCAAAGGGACCAGGATTACTAACCCTACTTAACCCTAAGTGAAAAGCATTTGTCTCTGTAGCTGATACAAGAGCACTAGAAGGGGAAGTAAATAATACAGATTTTCTCATTGTAGGGACAGGTTACTACAGATATTAGAGAAATATAGGAGTGTTGTAGCAGTACCAGGAGATAAGTTAGAAGGACAGATGTCCTGCAGCACAAATTAGTCATAGAAGAGTGTGCCTAATCTTTTTATATACCTAACTACAAACTTCCAATAAGTCAAAGACCCATTGTACCTAGATGGTTGAAGAGATGAAGGAAGATGGAGTCAGAATACTCTAAGTCACCATAATTCACCTTACTGCTAGTTCCAAAGAAAGACTGTACATGAGGATGTAATTGGATTACCGTAAATTGAATTCTACACCATACTGATCGAATGCCAATGCCAGTCATTAATGACATGTTAGCGCAATTAGGAGGTGCCAAGGTTTTTTCTAGCCTCGATTTACTGAGTGGATATTGGCAAGTTCCTCTCGATGAAGAATCCAAGCATCTCACGGCATTCAGTACTCACAAAGAACACGGCAATTTGGAGGTAATGCCGTTAATTTACTTCAGCTCCTTTAACGTTTGTACGTTTAATGCTGCAAATCTTGGGAGATGTTGAAGACGTGACGGTTTATCTTGATGATGTAATAATTGCTAGTAAGGATGTAGAGAGTCATTTCAAGACAATAGAATTAGTAATAGATAGGCCTAGAAAGGTCAAGTTTAAAGGTAAAAATTAAGAAATGTCAGTTTCTGAAGAAATCTCTAGAATATCTAGGACATGTTATCAGTGAACATGGTTTGAAAATGCAAGAAGGAAAGATTAAGGCTATTGTAGACTATCCAGCCCCAAGAAATTTGAAGGCACTAAGAAGATTCCTTTAGGTATGGTAGGGTATTATCGACTCATAAAGGGATTTGCTACTATAAAGAAAAACCATTAACTGGAGTTAACTAGGAAAGATGCTAACTATGAGTGAAAGATGAACAGGAAGAAGCGTTCAAAAACACTAAAGGATATGTTGATAACAGATCCTATCCTAGTTTATCCAGACTTCGAGAAGGAATTCTACTTAGCCTGGTGATGCTTCAAGTACAGGACTAGTGCCGTCTTACGCAAAGGATAAAACAAGATGAGGACTGTATACGATGCCAGTAGAGTTTGAATGTGTTTGAGTGAAATTACAGTACAACAGAAAAGGAATGTTTGCATTAGTCTGGGGATTACAGAAATTTAGACACATTTTAAGTTAGGATAAAATTAATGTTCTACAGATCATAAAACCCATTTGAAATCTTCTTTTCAAGAAAAGGGCTTTTACCAATAATATGAAGTTCAATAGATGGTTCGTTAGCGCATTAGAATTTGCCCCAGAATTTAGATACATACCTGGTAGATATAACACATTAGCTGACGCTCATCTAGATCACAAGAAGAGAACGAGAAACAAATTAACACTATACTTCGCCTTCAGTTGTCAAATCACAGACTTAGATTTGTGACAAAGTTCGTCAGGAACAACAAAGGATTCTAGAATAAGGGAAGTAATAGGTAACCTCTTGCAAGGTGAGAAAAATTCAGTTTCAATTGATAGATGGGTTATTGTACAAGACTTCAGACGAACCAAATGCTTGTTCACGTTTGTACATTCCTAATACACTAATACAAGACGTTTTAGAACTAACTCATTCATACAAGCATTGCACATCCTGGAATTAAGAAACATGTAGAACAATCACTAGAAAACTATTTTTGGCCTCGATGAAAGAAGATGCTACTCGATTTGTTCAGAATTGTACCTTATGTAATATACATAAGGAATGTCAACGTCAAGGCTCCTCTGGAAATGCACTTTCAGAATTAAATCCTTTTCAAGTTGTCAATGGATTTCAGTCCATTCCCGAACACCATCAGAGTAAAATAAACAGATTTTAGTTTTCTTACTGACTATTTGACCAGATACGTAGAAATTGTCTAACCAGAAACAGAGAAGCATCAACGGTGGCAGAAGCCTTAAGTCTAGAATTATAACCATGACATTCATGTCCTCGTTTTGCTCTCAGACAATGCCGTTGAATTTCAGTGACATTCTAACGAATTTGTGTGTACTTTATGAAATACAGAAATGTCAAATAACAGCATATAAGCCAAGCTCAAATGGAGCAGTGAAAGAACAAATCGCAAGATAAAGGATGTTCTGAAACATTGGGTAATCCCAGCACTGAAGACTGTAATTTGGACTCTCAGACATACAATTTGACTCTAAACAACACAGTAAATGTAACCAACAGGAGAAACCTCATTTCCTATTGTATGGCTACCAAAAGAGAAATGCCAACTACTGGATGATGCCGCACCACCCAGATCACGCAGATAACCATTTATGACCATATTGCTTGAAGACAAGACGTACGATACGAGACCGTTAAAGTCACCAGGGCTGTAGATTAAAGGAGTTACATAAAAATCTAGTAAGTATTACAATAATAGATCCACCATACCCTCGTTAAAGGTAGGACAACAAGTTTATGTACTAATCATGTTCTTGAAGGACCTAATATTAAAGTACTAAAATTTCGAGGTCCATAGAGTTTTAGAAGTTTTGAAGTTGAATAAATTCAAGTTAATGCATGAAATTACCTTTGAAAGAATCCATTGCACATTGGAACCAACATTAAAGTAGTTCATTCAGAACCTTGGTCGTCTACCCAGTTAAAAAGATTTTGTCCAATAAAGATAAGATAGATAATAAAATAGAATCTTCAATGACCCCAAGGTATAATTTGAGAAGAAGGTAAGAATGGTATGCAATGGTAACAAATGTAGTTATAAGATTTTTACTGCTTGATAACATTATTTCAGCAAATGGATTGTATGGTGGTTGGCAGGAGTCAAATTGTGAACTCTCACTCAGGCTAATCCAAGGAAGGAGTCATCAAGGAGCATGGCAAGGTTAAGATACAGGACTCCAGCCATTGTTAAGATCCAGACGGACTCCATTATCGATCAGAGGGAGCAGTTAGTCCAGCTGAGCAATCAGATTACAGGCAGGATTACAAAGTGTCCAAGATAGAAATTTGTACGACATGCTCTCCGGGGTTGCAGAGGGACATCGATAGTGTTATGCCAAGGAAAGTAGTAAAGCCGCATCACTCATACCCTTATAGGCGTCGCTTTACATAATCTCTTGGAGTGGCGACCGATGGTAATGTTGAAAGGCTAAAGGAGAGTGGCACAACTTCTGAAAATTGGGCTTCGAGCAGGGCACCGTCTATATTAAAGTAATAGAAATGTCAATCAAAATCAGAAAATGATCATGAAAGGAAAGAATTTGTGAATAGTGCCCTCCATAATGCTCTCATCAGAAATTGCTAGAATCCATCAAACAGAAATGATGGAGCAACTGCTCAGAAACAAGTAATTTCCTTCTGGAATACAAGGGAATTACTAATGCAACATGAGGGCAGGTAAAAACTCAAGGTCGCCTTTTCTGATAACCCCTAGTGAAATTGAAGCCATTATTCAGAAATGTGTTGTGAACAATCACTTGAAGCCACTAGTAGAAAATATAGTGGACTATTATGGCCTGATAACAGTGAAAGTGATAGCCAATCAAATCATACTAGTGATCCCTTCAACAATCCAGACGTCAACTCATTGATGTCAGTTCATCCGGATTCCAATGGCAGGTAGATATTAAGTCCATTGTACTAGAAGGAACAGTTCGACACTTTGCCTTGCAGCATGATTCGTTCCTAGTGACTGAAATTCCTGAACATAAAATTCAGGAATGTCATGCTTAATGATGGTGTATATGTTTGTAACATCAGGAATTTCATGAACCATTGAGTGCTCTTCATTGCCTAGATGATCTTGTAAACAACAAGAATGGTGTAAGAACCATTGTAAATATATACCGTTTACAGAAACTTTCAAGTCTCTATTCTGTCAGAAAAATTCAGTTCCATTACAAAGGAAACACAAGGAAAGAAAACTAAAATCATATAAACGGAAAATAAACAAGTAAAAAATGCTCGGAAGTTTCTTCAACGCAATCGACTTTTCTGTACATCCTATAATCAAGGCCACCGAAAATAGATCTATCTTTCGGTGGTCTCGGTACAATGCTGCATGAGCCGCGCCCCATGAATCTTTAACCACGGCCCGATGTGGCCTGTCCTATATCACTGCCAGATGCACGATTATGGCTAACTTTTACCTTAGATAAGATAAAAACTACTGAGGAGGCTAGAGGGCTGCAAGTTGGTATGTTTGATGATTGGAGGGTGGATGATCAACATACCAATTTGCAGCCCTCTAGCCTCAGCAGTTTTTAAGATCTAAGGGCGGACGGACAGACAAAGCCGGCGCAATAGTTTTCTTTTACAGAAAACTAAAACTAAAAATTTCCACCATCAGATTTTGAAGCAGCCTCATCGGGCCGTGCCATCAGCGAGGGACTCTGTATCTACTTTTTCCCAATACGTCTGAAGCCTCATACGTAAATAAAGCAATTTGTAATTCCAACGAAGTCCTTTCGGAGAGAGAGAGAGAGAGAGAGAGAGAGAGAGAGAGAGAGAGAGAGAGAGAGAGAGAGAGAGAGACCTTTCACTTGTTTTGGGGGAAACTCTCGTCTCGTGATTCGAGTCATTTCGTGAGAGAGGAATCACTTCGTCCGAGGAGTCGGTCCTGAGGTGCTCTTTGGGAATG
>NC_089755.1:4991517-5004017 GCF_040412425.1 Macrobrachium rosenbergii
GTGAACTGAATACTGGCAAATTGCCTTTTGAAATCATTTGCTTGCCTATGAGATGATTTTAACAGGCAAAGAGCGTGCTTGGAATGGGGAAGATCTTTTAGAATTATCTATTCATATTTTTTCTAGAAAGCAATGAACTAGTAAGTTTTTTATCGGAAAGATGATATAAAAAAAAAGTTGTGACTGAACTTAAACTGAAAAAATGTCTAAACAAAGACAGCTACAAGTGAGAATCAATTTCGACTTTTGGAAATATTTATTTACATTAGAAAAACAGATTTTATAAAAATACGCAGACAAAATTAACCCGAACAAATGCTACAGCAAAGACAAAGCCACAACTGAGAATCAATTACTCAAAAATACGGCGAATGTTTCTTTAAAAGCCTCCAGAAACAACACCATTCGGGCTTCCCATTCCGCGCATGCGCCCTCACACCATCAAAATTCATCTAACGGGAATGACCCTTCCCTCCCAACCCTTTGCCTTCCTCAGAGGAAATATCCATTCCTATTACCATTCAATTCCAAGCAAGAGGGAACGAGGAAACAGGAACACCATTGGCTGCATTACTGAGGAGTTCCATTCCAAAGGGACATTTGGGGAAAATGGGTCATAAGAGGTCATGTATATATTCATACCTCCGTTTCTGAGATCAGGTACTGTTCAGCTGACCTGCTCATTTCCTCTGAAGTGACAGTCTCTCTCAATGGTTATTTATGTTTCATTTGAAACGTCTCCTTTTGAAATTTGTCACCTTGATTAATGTATAAATATATAAATATATATATGTACTGTATATATATGTATATATATACATACATATATATAAATATATATATATATATATATATATATATATATATATATATATATATATATATATATATATATATATATATTCACCTGGAATAATCCTTTGCTTTTTAGACTATGAGATCAATATCTTTTCTATTGTACAGTATTTTCACTTTACAAGACTTCACGATAGATAAAGGTTCTTTGTTTATATTATTATTATTATTATTATTATTATTATTATTATTATTATTATTATTATTATTATTATTATTTATTTGTTTTCATAACTTCTCATTTCCGTTATTCCTCTCCAGCAGATTCACGGGAACCAAATCCCGTCCTAAGCAATAACAACAAACGTTTACAGCCAGAACGTTCGTGAACAGAACCTCATCCATCCATCCATCCATCCACCCATCTCTCTCTCTCTCTCTCTCTCTCTCTCTCTCTCTCTCTCTCTCTCGTCAATCAGAAACGTGTCCAACGTTCCGTCCGTCTTCTCCCTTACACGAAACGTTGTCTGTCTCTCATAACAGCATTCCCTCGGACGTAATTACAACCCTGAAGCCCTGTTATCACAACCCACGCCTCGAAAGAGCTACAGAAGGACCGTCCAGGCCCTGTCACGCTTTGTGGGCTCGGTTTGCTAAAGGTAGCGAGAGAAGCGGAAGTGAGCGGCTTAAGTTAACAGTCTGACCACCCATGAAATAATAAGGCCTCAGGAAATGCTCAAGACATCTTACTTGCTGCAACTGCGGAGGCTTTCTAGGTTGGGGGGTTGGTCGTATGTCTGAACTTGCATTTTTCTGTTTATTTATTCATTTGTTATTTTAGTTTTATCCTTTTTTTTGATAAGTGATATATCTTCTTTCTGTTTTCACTTTACCCTCTGTTGGAAGCTTCTTGAATTTCAGATCAGTGGCCCCTTTGGTGGGGGTGTTCCATATGAACAGGGTTCATCTTCTAAACAATAATAATAATAATAATAATAATAATAATAATAATAATAATAATAATAATAATAATAAATGGGATTTATAGAAAGAGGTCTTCCTTGTTCCTTTCTGTGAATGACTGAAGAATAAATTTGAAATATTCTCCTGTCATAGATCATTTCAACAGCTAAAAGATGCCTTTGCTGTTTTTGATGTTTTTACTGAACTCAAAAGGGTAAACACTGTTTCCATCTGCAAACGATGTTTGCCTAGCACAGAGTTTAAAGAACACAAGTCAAAATCCTTAGTGGAAAAATGATAATTGAAAAAAAAGATACCGTTTTTAAACTTCCTTTTAAGAAAAGAGAAAAATTAAGAATAAGGACAAATGGACGTTTGTGATGATGAAGACTTTATCTACACATAAAAAAAAAGCCAAAAAGAAAGGGAATACTTTCTCCTGCTTTCTTCGTCAGAGGAGAAAATCAATAAAGCTGAAATGAAGTGAAAGTTTGGTCCAGTCCAAAAATGTTTATCTCGGCGTCATATCTAAAAGGAGGAAGAATCGAGAAGAAAACGAGAATAACAGAGAACAGAAAACGGGAGACAAAGGACGATTTCATAGCCAGTAGGCCTTCCCAGTTGTATGTGTGTGTTTGTGTGCGGTTTTATATGTTTGTGTGCGTGTTTGTGTGCGTGTTTGTGTGAGTGTTGTGTAAGTGTTTGTGAGTGTCTATGTGCGTGTTTGTTTGTGTGCGTATTTGTATGTATGTTTGTGTGCATGTGTGCGTTTGTGTGTTTGAGTATACGTGTTTGTGACCGTGTGTACGTTTTTGTGTGTACTTGCGTGTGTGTGTGTGTTTGTTCTTCAATGTGTCACGTCAGACGTTGAGGAGAAGGTTCTCTGGGTCTCAGCCACAATGGCGGTCATCTTTCAAATTTTCTTTTCTCTCTCTCTCTCCCGCACCAACGATGTGATAAAAGGAGGTCGTTTCACGAGATTAGCTTTATTCTTTCAACGTATAAAAAGGTAAATGGTCACACAAATGATAATGTCTAAAGAAGTCTTCTTATGAGGCGAATTTCTCCCTTCGTGTTTTTTCCTTTTTTATTTGGAATCAGAACTGGGATATAGAATTTAGGCCAAAGACCAAGCAAGCGCTGGGACCTATGAGGTCATTCAGCATAATTACAAAATACAGTTTCATTCTCGGACGAAATTCACGTTCCCGTGAAGTCTCTTTGGAACTCACGAATCCCAGAATGGAACGTAATAACAATGCCTCGTCAGCATTCTGGGGCGAAGGAAATGGGAAACTGAAAGCGCTTTCTATATTAATGTGTCTGGAAGCGAGTTCCAGGTTGTTGATAATACCTTCAAAAAATGACTTGGGACTCTTCATGGTGGAGCGGGTGTCGTCATATTCATGTAAGTAGAACGTAATCAATTTTGGGTACGTGTAATTCATTACGCGGGACTGTAATACTGCAATATCACCATCGTAGCTGTATTTCAAGCAAGGTTGCTGCCACTGAGAGTTAGGATTACAAAAATGCCAAAATGTATATGTGTATATGACTATTTATCACATCACCGTGATTCATATACAATCAGAAAGCTACAAACGTCCTTTAATAATCCAATTCAATACCTCGGAAATAATATATTTTCATATATGTTAACGGGGAATTTTAAGTTGATAATAATCCGCCGTCCGTGGGATCAACCAGCGACGGACGAGGAAAAAAAGGACTACAGTGACGCACTAACTCCTGTGGCCGATTTCGTTAGTGCGTCACTGTAGTCCTGATTCCTCGTCCGTCAGCTGGAATCCCACGGGAATTATTATCAACAAAATTCAAAATATGAAAATATATTATTTCAGTAGAGTGAATTGGATATTAAAGGAGGTTTGTAGCTTTCTGAATGTGTATATATATATATATATATATATATATATATATATATATATATATATATATATATATATATATATATATATATATATATATATATGTATATATATATATATATATATATATATATATATATATATATATATATATATATATATATATATATATATATATATATATATATATATATATATATATATATATATATATGTATAAAGGAAAAAACTCAAAGCTGACTTCAGAACTTGATAAGAGGAAATGACATTAATGTTGTTGAGAAATTCAAAGAAGAGAACTGAAATATAATCATAGATTTTGAGCGAAATTCACGCGTACTCAAACGACGCGCACCAAAAGTATTTATAATTTTTAAGTAGAAAATAAAAATTAGGAATATGCTAAAATAAATATAAATTAAATAAAATTGGAGGTGGACGAAGCGCTAAAAAACCTGCTCAGTAAAAAAAAAATTGTCAGAAAAATTGATGCGACCTCGTCTGAAAGCCTGCATCACATTTATGCACTTTTCTTTTTACTCCTTTCTGCGTCCGTCGGAATATTTGTAGACATTTTCATGAGGATATATAAGAAATTCGGACCATGACCAAACCTAAAGAAATATATTATGATGTCTTCTAAAAACTGGCTTTCTCCCGTGTAGTTAATGTATTAAAATTATTTTCAGTGTCTATAAAGTCTAATATACATATATATATATATATATATATATATATATATATATATATATATATATATATATATATATATATATATATATATATATATATATATATATAAGCATTAAACTACAAACGTCCTTTAATATCAATTCGCTCTACCTCGGAAATAATATATTTTCATATATGTTACCGAAGGGGAATTTTTTAGTTGATAATAAGTTCCTCGTCCCATGGGCTTGAACCAACGAAAGACAAGAACTCAGGACTACAGTGACGCCTTTACCCACACGGCCAACAAGTGAGGTATAAGTTGATACCGGCTCCCACCTACAAATCCCCGTCGAACTCAGGTATTTGTACTTAGAGTCGATATCAACCCACCTCTGCCATGCTGACCACATAGTGCGTTTGTCGCACGCAGCCATATTATGACTTTTTATCACATCACCGTGATTCATATACTAGCATTAAGCTACAAACGTCCTTTAATATCCAATTCACTCTACCTCGGAAATAATGTATTTTCATATATGTTACCGAAGGGGAATTTTTTAGTGATGTGATGTGATAAAAAGTCATAATATGGCTGCGTGAGATTCATCTTTCAGTGGTTTGGGGAAACGCCCACAGAATACTCACAGAGTGCCCTTGTTTAAATTATTTAATATTTTATTAAACTAAACCTCACAGGAAGTTTTATATCCGGTCGTTAGGTTAACGTAGATGCTGTGCTAATGGCAAAATTAAATGATAGAATCTATGAAGAATTAGCTGTTTAGGGTATCATGAGGAACAAAACGAATGCATGTATACGCGCGTACATATATTCACACACATGCAAATCCAGGAATCGTCGTATTATCATAGCTTTATTTTTTCGATTCTCATCTGCCATTTTCTGTTGAAAACTACGTAAAGTTCTTCCCCTTCCTTGTACCGTTCGTATAACGACGCCTGTTTCGCCAATCCACGGCGTTATGCAACGGAGGTTTAGTCAATATAGAAAAGACCATTTACGGGGAGCATCAGGAAAGAGCGAGGTTCACAGCTGAACCTTTTTTCCCCTCTTGGTGGGACATGGGCTTGTCACCAGGTCTTCCCAGAACATCCCGGGTGAAGCTTGGGCTTATCCAATCAACATCATTCAGAAGTTACAGGTCACAAATGTTCAATGATTTACTGAAAACTGATTTCAGAATGGCGTGTCCGCCCATGGTAACTGACCTCGGGAAAGGATTTTGAATGACGCCTCAGAGGATCATAAGTCATCCAAAGTGTTAAAGGGTGATTTGCAGGTAAACCAGAAGCCGAGCACTAAATCAAAATGTCAAAATGACGAACTGATGATCTCAGAAAATGCCGATTAGGGCTTGACAAGTGACTTGGGGACTGGATTGCGTATGACACCTCAGAGGTCTATGATATGCTATGTTATTCCATCAGACACTTATCATGCGTTTTACCATAGTGCATGCCAAGAAGCTGGTTAAATTTAAGATAGACGGCTAACTGTTTGCGTATATGCAGTAGTGATAACCAAACCATTAACTCTCAAGCAAGTTCCCACTGTTTAATTGTAGTTCCTGTTGCGCGGTACCAGAGGGGCCAATTAGCTGAGCATATTCTGTCGAAATCCTTCTTTCAGGTTTAGCATAAGCAGCTAACAAACAGCGTTACTTGTTTTATCAATAAATATTCTGAACGATTCACGGTTCACCTCTGAGTGACAAGTGCCGTGGAATAGAATGAGTATTTGTTGTTTGGACAAAAATACAACGATGCAGTCGCTTATAGTGACTTTTTTTAAAGGTTTCTCATAACAAATTCTTCCTAGTGCACATGGCTTAACTTATAAAGTTTTAAACATAAGTATAAGTTATCGCTTCCATTCTGAATGCAAATGTAAGTAAAAATTAATATACAACCAAAGATAAGTAAAGGCTCTTTCGTAAGCAATTATTTAACATAGTGCAAGCCTATGTATGTAGGTGTTGCTATTAACACTAGCTAGCGACCCGCATAATTTGGAAGCAATTAATTTCCACACTGAAGAATGGAATCTACTTCCTCCTTTTAACCATTTGCACTTGATGTTATTCTTACTGCTTCTCAGGTGGAATTAGAAGAGCATTAGGCATCAGATAGATGGCTCGATTTTGTCTCAAATGAAGCCGCTGTGGGATTTGTGAGGTGCAGTTTGGGAAGGGAATGTGCAAGATCATAAAAGAGAGAGAGAGAGAGAGAGAGAGAGAGAGAGAGAGAGAGAGAGAGAGAGAGAGAGAGAGAGATTCCTCAGACTCTTATAAACAGAAACTTTCCAGGACTTAAGAGGCAAAGTCTCGGAGGCTCTTGTGAACTCTGGATAGTGATTCGACTTCAAGGAGAAGCTCAGGTCATGAGAGAGATGTCTGATGCTCCATCGCTTAATAATCTCTGTTAAGGTAGAGGGGAACTATAAGAGTTTCCCCTCGACGAGAGAGAGAGAGAGAGAGAGAGAGAGAGAGAGAGAGAGAGAGAGAGAGAGAGAGAAGGTCTCAGGTTTGTTTTTGCTCACATCGAGACTAAAGTTTGATTTTAAACGTAATATTGAGATTCTTTTTACTTTTTTTTAGCTGACGCATAAGTTATGGGGCTTGCAACCTCATCCTAAGTCTCAAGTTATAAATACACACACACACACACATAATATATATATATGTGTGTGTATACACACATATATATATGTGTGTGTGTATACATATAATATACATATGTATATATATATGTATGCATATATGTATGCATATATATATACACATATATACACACACATATATATACATATATATAGTCTCTTAAAAAACCCAAGCCTCTCTCTCTCTCATTCTCCTGGGTATGAAAATTTAGGCCATATTTTATTTTTCTAATTTGTTTAGATGTAACTGGAAGCGCCCACTCCCTCAAAAATGTCCATCGCCTCTTTTAGCAGACTTCCAAATTTGGAGAGTTTGAGGAACCAATTTAATACATAAAAATATATATATATCACGTTCACGCTCCAAGGAGCATTGGAAGGCTCTGACCGTAAAGAATGTGACACTTAATTTACCTGGAGTCTTCTTCATACAAATTTTTTTTAGCGAGTCAGGGGAAATTATAAATATCTTTTCGTTATTAAAAAATCAAAATCAAAATTAAATTCCTTACTATTAATGAGAGTAAATCCTTCATTATTCAAGAAATTAAAGTTAAAACTAAATTTCTTACGTATTAAAGAGATTAAATAATATATTTTTCATTATTCAAAAATTAAAAGTAAAACTTAAATTAAATTTCTTACTTATTAATGGGAGTAAATTATCTGTATCTTTTCATTATTCAAAATATAAAAATAAAAATTTAAATTAAACTCTTATGCATTATGAGAGTAAATCATACTTTTTACACCCATGGTTTCACGTTTGTTAAGCCTGTTTAAAAGATTGTCATCATTCCGTTCATTGTATATGCCAACACTTATAGGTTAATATAATCCCAATATCCATTTTTTAGCTCACGGGGAAGATTAAGCAGATAATGAGATTACTGGTAATCCCTTCTCTTTCGCTAGAAAGGTCTCTGGGGTTCGGTACTGACAGTTTGTTTTCAATAATAATAATAATAATAATAATAATAATAATAATAATAATAATAATAATAATAATAATAATAATAATAATAATAATAATTATTATTATTATTATTATTATTATTATTATTATTATTATTATTATTATTATTATTATTCGTGTAGCATCACATTTCCTATACGGGCGTGCCAAGGTATGATTTGAGGACTTTAAATGAAAAATTACAATATTGAATAATATTTTCAGCACACGAAACTTGAGCCGTAAACATCATTAAGATTAATAATGGAGAGAAAGATGACTCCTCTAATAGATGCAGACTGTGATTCACAGCTTAAATATGAGTTTAGAATGTACTCTAGAACAGAGAGGTTTTTAAAATCTTCATCTTGTTTTACATCAAAATAGAGAAAGCACATGCATAATTCTCGTCACAGTGACATATTTATTCAAATGTGACTGAGAAAGTCTCCGGTATCTCAACGCCACATTTCACGTACTCTAATCTCCCGCTATGCTTGACGTGCAGCCTCAGAGTGGTGCAAACTTATGACAGAATAAATATATAATATATACATAACAATAATAAAGAACGAATCAGCGGGCAATAACGAACTTTGCATAAACGTTGCTGATCGACAGTGTCAGAGTTGACAGATCTTGCTATATCAGTATGCAATGGCGTTATTCAATAGCTCTGTGCAAGAATCACCGTAGACTAACCCCATTTTCCCCAACTTTCAGAGTGTCTCCATTGACTACCTTCATTCACGTTAGGAAATTATTCTCATTTTTAAGGATTTCGACGAAGTGCAAAGCTATACATGTCAGCTCTAGCGGTGAACCAGCTATCAAGTTGAGTCTAAATCCTATATACGTGTCAAGTCAACCTGATTAAAACTAGCATTACTGGACATGAAATCAATTATTCCTTTGACGTGAATTGTGGTTTCTGTAATTCTCTGTATATTAATTTAGTGTTCAACTCAGCACCTAACGTCGAGATGAAACTAGTTTTATTAGACGCAGCCCGAGTCTAGACTTAGCGTTAGGCCTAACAGATAGAACAGAAGACATAGAATGACACACCTTTTCAAATTCGGCAGCTGTAAGTTTGCGTCTCCCAGAGTCTTTCATATCCGCAACCGCAAGACTGCCTTTACAAAGTCTTTGTCTGAAGGATTCGTAGAACTGAACAGAAAGGGCGAACGTTTAAATTGACCCTTAAATAGATTAGATTAGATTAAACCTTCCCTTCCCTCCTGCCAGATAAAATATCGGAATGGTCTCAGTCAAGTTCTCCATTTTCTTTTCCATCTTTGAGAGGAACCGTTTCTGCTCTCACGCTCGGAAGAGGGAACGCTTTCCTTCTTCTTCTCTCTAGACATGGTGAAATCTACAATATTTAAATACAATCTAAAGTATTTATATAAATCTACAGTATTTCAATAAAATCTACAGTATTTCAGTATTCAGATTCAATAAGATTCAAGAATGTTCTACTACTTGAAGTTTCGTTAAAACTGCTCTCCGACTTTTGTTAATAATCTTTTTCGTCCAAAACTTATGTTTCGTGATTTATATATGTTGTATGGAAATAATTTCCACGTCAAGCGAATAAGATACTTATATGTTTAATAGTACTAGTAATGGGTCTAGATCGAATTATTATTTTAAATAAATATGAAAGTTAAAAGGTCACTGTGGCAATGAAACACACACACATTATATATATGTAATTGCTCGCGAAGGTGACCTTTGAAAAGTTGGGTCAGCTGTTCGCAGGGTCCATTTTGACTATACACAGCAGATAGGAAATTGCTGAACCATTCGCATACCACAGGAAATCGCAAACCTCCTTAGTGACGGGACACGGGCACACAAAATGCGGTTTCAGCTTTAAAACGTCCATCAGCTGAACCGGTTACAAAATCCGGTTTTGAAGAAAACATTTTGGTAATGTACGCGTGTGTACGTGTATCTCATGATGCCTTGAAGTACAGAGTCTTTGTCGAACATTGAACTTGATGATGTCATGAGAGTATGTTCATGTGTGCATTGCATAATGAATATAATGGGAGGGATCATTGTAGGATTGGGCATTTGCGATCCGTTAATTGTATAACTGAAACGTGATTTGTGTAGTTCACGTGAAGACTGTCCCAGCGGATTTTGTGAAGTGAGTAGAACTCATGAACATTTTAGAATTTAATTTCAGAACTATGAACACAGACGTTACCCCTGTGGCAGTGAAAATTTGTGTTCCTGCAATTTTTACATTGTCTGGTTTTTAATGTGACGTTTGTTCTTTTACAGGTATTCCATTCCAATCCATTCCAATTCCATTTCTCCCTCCTTCAAAGAAGGGAGTGGTATGACATTCTGAGATGACCTGATTTTAATAAGTGACCTGTTTATGATTTCACAGATGAGTTATTTTCTGTTTCCCTTAAGTAATTGGGTGTTTATGATTTTGGACCTTATTTCCTTAGAAGAACTTTTTGATAGTTATGATGAATCATTGGATTTCATTCTTCGTAATTTTTAAGAAGTTATTTTCGTTGTTTTTGTCAATAAAGCTTTAGTTTTGTACTTAGTATCTCATTCCAGTAGTCCTTAGAATTTAGTTAGGGAAAGGTATAACTTTTGATGTCGGCTCACACTACACGCTATCAGGCAAAATATCTCAGGATAAGAGATACAAACCTCTGTTCATAAAACAGAGACTTGAATAAAGTATAGGCTTCAGAACTGGCCTTTACACACACACACACACACACACACACACACACACACACACACATATATATATATATATATATATATATATATATATATATATATATATATATATATATATATATATATATATATATATATATATATATATATATATATATATGAAATGTCTTTTACTGTAATACCACAGTATAATATGAAGATAAATGTTTAAAAATTCCCATAAACACTATTTGAAATAAAAGCCCATAAAACACTATTTGAACGTTGCAACCATATATTTCAGGCACTTCCTTCTGTGCCCCTGTTCACTTGTAAAATATGGACAGATGAAATGTTAAAAGAGTATATATACAAAGCATATATAGGTGAGGCATTAAGTCTCCGATGGTATGCAGGTGACCGTTTCCTAAGAAGGAGGAGAATAAACAATTCCCTAGTGGTTTTTGGCCTCATTAACTCCCGTTTGTCGACAATTCTGGTCGTCGTGTTCCCTGGAACACCTTCTTCCGAAGTGGTCTGAGGATTAAAGCGTCGATGTCGTCCGATTTCCAATGTCCTTCTGACAAGTTCATATTGTTGGTTTGATTGATGATAGCAGATTCCAGCATCTGTCTTTTGTACGGACAGCTACTTTTGAAAACCAACTCCGCCCCACTCAAGTTTATGGAATGGCCTGTATCTCTGATATGTAGGAAAATCCCCGAACTCTCCGAAGCATATTGTACCGATCGTTTGTGCTCTATTATTCTTTGCGAGAGCGATGGATTCGGGAGCTCACTCATTAACGTACACTTAAATAACAAAGGGGAAGAAGCCGGAGTTTACGAGATACTGTGCAGCAATTGTAATGAGATTTACGTGGGGGAGACAGGTAGATCGCTCTTGCAAAGAATAATGGAGCACAAAAGATCAGTACGATATGCTTCAGAGAGTTCGGGGATTTTCCTACATATCAGAGATACAGGCCATTCCATAAATTGGAGCGGGGCGGAGCTGGTTTTCAAAAGCAGCTGTACGTACAAAAGAAAGATGCTGGAATTTGCTATCATCAATCAAACCAACAATATGAACTTGTGAAGGACATTGGAAATTGGACGACATCGACGCTTTAATCCTCAGACCACTTCTGAAGAAGGTGTTCCAGGGAACACAACCACCAGAATCGTCGCCAAACGGGAGTTAATGAGGCCAAAAACCACTGGAGAATTGTTTATTCTCCTCCTTCTTAGGAAACGGTCACCTGCATACCATGGGAGACTTAATACTACACCTATATATGCTTTGTATATATACCCTTGTAACATTTCATCTGTCCATATTTTACCAGTGTGCAGGGGGCACAGAAGGAAGTGCCTTTGAAATATATGGTTGCAAAGTTCAAATAGTGTTTTATGGGCCTTTTATCTTCATATATATATATATATATATATATATATATATATATATATATATATATATATATATATATATATATATATATTTTTATATATATATATATATATATATATATATATATATATATATATATATATATATATATATATATACAACGTCAGTGACCCTGGTAGTTGTGACGCCAGATAACCCACAATTAATCAATCAATAATCAATAATCAATATATATATATATATATACACAGTATATATATATACACACATTATATATATATATATATATATATATATATATATATATATATATATATATATATATATATATATGCGTGTGTGTGTGTGTGTGTTCTACAAATACCTGTGCATGCTACATTATACTGGAGTAAAACAATCAGTAACGACATCCACAATTTAAGACAAA
>NC_089755.1:5014017-5019017 GCF_040412425.1 Macrobrachium rosenbergii
TTTTATGTGAAAAAAAAAAAACTATTGTGCCGGCTTTGTCTGTCCGTCTGCACTTTTTTCTGTCCGCACTTTCTCTGTCCGCCCTCAGATCTTAAAAACTACTGAGGTTAGAGGGCTGGAAATTGGTATGTTGATCATCCACCCTCCAGTCATCAAACATACCATATTGCAGGCCTTAATAGCCTCCTCAGTAGTTTTTATTTTATATAAAGTTAAAGTTAGCCACATTCGTGCGTCTGGCACCGCTATAGGTACCAACAACACAGGCCGCCACCTGACTGTTGCACAGTATCATGGGCCGTGGCTGAGGCCACCACCGGACTGTGGCGAAGTTTCATGAGCCGCAGCAAATAGTTTCATGAGACGTGTCTGAGGCCACCGCCGGACCATGGCTGAGTTTCATCGGCTAAAAGATTCATGGGCCGTGGCTGAAAGTTTCATACAGCATTATACGCTGTACAGAAAACTCGACTGCGCCGAAGAATTTTCAGTGCAATTTTTACTTGTTTTTCATTTTTTATCGCTTTTCTCAATTTTGGTAAATGTTCAATTCTTCTTCTTCCACCCATGGCACTCCTCCTGTTATTATTTTCTTCTTCAAATTCTACCCCTCGTTTCCTTCCTCTTCCTCCTCCTCTTCTATTCTTCCCCCACTTGCTCCCTGTTCTTCTCATTCTTTATTCCTTGCGCTAATTCCCATGCTTCGTCGGGTTCAAAACTTCTGAGGAACCTTTTCCTAATTAACTCTCGATCAACTTTCCATTGGCGGGATTCACTAACCATAGGCGGTTCCTCAAACTCTGGTTCCTTCCAGAAGCGGTGCCACTTTTGAGCGGAAGCATTCCTCGACATTCAGCTGGAGAGAGAGAGAGAGAGAGAGAGAGAGAGAGAGAGAGAGAGAGAGAGAGAGAGAGAGATTATATATCGTTCGCTTACAAAACGTAAAACGGATGAAAGATATAAAAAAAAAAACAAGTCGGACATTTAAGCCAAAAATCAAATTAGCTTCAAAATGAAAACCAAAGAAGGCTGACAATTATGTTAAAATACACCACTTTAAGAAAAGTAAAAAATCCGCCGAAGTCTCTTTGGCACAGTCGAGTTTTCAGTACAGCGTATAATCAAGGCCACAAAAAAAAGATCTATCTTTCGGTGGTCTCAGTATAATGCTGTATGAGTAGCAGCCCATGAAACTTTAACTACGGCCCGGTGGTGGCCTATCCTATGTCGTTACCAGAAGCACGATCATGGCTAACTTTAACCTTAAATAAAATAAAAACTACTGAGGAGGCTAGAGGGCTGCAATTTGGTATGTTTGATGATTGAAGGTGGATGATCAACGTACCAATCTGCAGCCCTCTGGCCTCAGTAGTTTTTATTTAAGATCTGAGGGCGGACAGAAATAGTGCGGACGGACAGACAAAACCGGCGCAATAGTCTTTTTTTAGCAGGAAACTAAAAAAAAAGAAGGCAGACAATTAGGTATGTTAAAATACATCACCTTTAACAAGAAAGAAGGCAGTATTGCAATGCATCCCTGCAACATGCAAAGGAGGTCCTCCGAAGAAGGTCGTGCAAAGAACTCCAGAGAAGCATTGACAAGCACTGATTTTTTCCTTTTTATTTTTCTGGAATTTCACGTAAGAGTGCCGCACCTGAAGAGATGCGGTCTCGTAGTCGATAGACCAGGGGAATCCGTGAGCAGAATTTTGGGATTCTAAAAAGATTAAATATTCGTCTTTCAGTATAGGCTAAATGAAGATATTTCGGATATTCCGGAGGGGTCTTACAGTTCTGACATGTCTGTAGATTCTCAGGAAAGCAACGAGACAGATACATCACACACATTCACAAACACAGATAATAAAATAAAAGTAAAAAAAAAAAATAGAAGCAGAAACGAAAAAAAAAGACAAATAATCCACTGAGGCTGTTAATGATTTCTTGAATTCTAACACATTTCCTTTTGTGAGAGGCTGGTGGATACATTCCCGGGATAGAAGTTAAAAGTTGCATCCTTTTCCCCAAAAAATCTTCCTAATAGACTTGACTTCCTCTTCCAGACAGATTCGAGTGAGAGGTGACGCCATGTCTGCTATGAAAAGTCCTTTTCTGGTTTTTCTCTCGTTGTAATGTATCGGAAACTATACGATCATTTGAACGTGAAATGTTCAAATGAATATCTTCAACACTGATCCTGCATTTGACTGCACATAATTCTCAACATAGGTTTTGTTTCACTTTCAGTTTTTTTTTTTATTCATTATCCACCCTATGGAATCAGCTGCATCCAACACTTTCTCTTTCTATTATTTTGAAGCTTTTGTTTCGAATTTTATTTTCAATGTGACAGTTTGACATTTACAAATCGGATTAGGCCTACTAGGAATTTCGCAAAGGAATATAAGGCAAAACCAACAAGCAAAGGAAACCAGTGAAATGTCACTCAAATTTTTTTTTATTAAACGATATTTGCATACCTATATATTTACCTTTCATTGACAGTTATATATATGTGTATATATATATAATGTTTATATATATATATATATATATATATATATATATATATATATATATATATATATATATATATATATATATATATATATAATGTTTATATATATATATATATATATATATATATATATATATATATATAAATATATATATATATATATATATATATATATATATATATATATATATGAATGTCTTTTTTACTGTAATACAACAGTATACAATAAAAGGGCCCATAAAACACTGTATGAACGTTTCAACCAAATAAAAGGGGCCTTTTTTATCTTTATATATATATATATATATATATATATATATATATATATATATATATATATATATATAGGCTATATATATATAAATCAGAAGCAAAATGTCTTTAATATCAAATTCAGGAATATTGATGAAAATTATCACCGAAGGGGAATTTACAAGTGATAATGGACTGCTACTGCCGATAGAGGGTTCGAGACTCGGCAGTACCAGTCCATTTATCACTTATAAATTCCCCTCGGTGATAATTTCATCGGGGATATCCTGAGGTAGCGTGAATTGATGCTGTTTAATTTGTAGCTTCATGATTGTATATAAATCACGGTGTGATAAATTTCACATATATATATATATATATATATATATATATATATATATATATATATATATATATATATATATAATATACATATATATATACATTATATATATAAGATATATCTATATATATATATATATATATATATATATATATATATATATATATATATACATTATATATGTATATATACATACATATATATATATATATATATATATATATATATATATATATATATATATATATATATATATATATATATATATATATATATATATATATATACATTATATATATATATATACATATATATATATATATATATATGTACATTATATATGTATATATACATACATATATATATATATATATATTATATATATATATATATATATATATATATATATATATATATATATATATATATATATATATATATATGTACATTATATATGTATATATACATACATACATATATATATATATATATATATATATATATATATATATATATATATATATATATATATATATATATATATATATATAATATATATATATATATATATATATATATATAATATATATATATATATATATATATATATATATATATATATATATATATGTATAATATATATATATATATATATATATATATATATATATATATATATATATATATATATATATATATATATATATATATATATATATATATATATATATATATATATATAACATATTTAACTTTGCTCCAGTCCCCCAGAAAAGTGTTTACATTTGGGGAATGTAGACACAAGGCCCTCGTCCTCCAGAAGAGAGAATTTTCTCAGCTCCTTTCCTCCGAGTGAGGAACCCATTGAGTTCCTCTCCTTCTGGGGCTGTGAAAGTTCCGGGAGAGGAAAAGCCCAATAACAATTAACAAAGGATTAAATGCTCTGCTCCTTCCACTTGGAGCCTTCTTTGCCTCACAGCGGTGATTGGGACGTTTGCTTTATCGGTATTGATTATTGGTTTGCGTTTCTCTTTCTTTGGGGAATTGGAAACTGGATTGGGGCCGAGTTGTGCCGAAGACTCATTGCTCGTGAAGCGTGAAAAAAGTTTTTAAGCGAAATTTTGATGTTGTGATTTTTGTATCGAAACTACAGGACGTGTCAGTTATCGTGTAATAAAGATAATGCATTAGCTTCTCATTTCACAGGTTGAACTGGTGTGTTATGGTCAAGAAATGATATAACGAAACTAAATGACTTGTCATTAAACATTTATGATAAATGATAATGCATTAGCTTCTCATTTCACAGATTGAACTGGTGTGTTATGGTCAAGAAATGATATAACGAAACTAAATGACTTGTCATTAAACATTTCTAATAAATGATAATACCTTCTCATCTTTTAGACTGAACATGTACTGCATTACGATCAAGATATCCCATTCTGTTTTCTTGTTCTTTCTCTTACTCATGTAAATAAATAAATTCATGTTATCGGGGTTTCGTCATCATCATCATCTTCGTTCAAGTACAAAGATGGACGTCAGTATACCAAAACAAATCATACGAGACTTATGTATAATCTTACTTTCTTATGTAGCTCTGTTAGTTTAAGGTATTATATTTCCAGAGATATACGGAATTATTCTTGTCTTTTTTTTACTTGAGAGGCTTATGTACACGAGGCCACTTTAAAATGCCTGCATAAATCATAATAAATGACAAAAAATAAAACCAAGACTGATATGACAAAAATGAAGGATGTGATATTAGGTTTTCTATCTGTGCACATCTGGAAGATGTATAACTGGCTGAATTGTCAGAATAGAAAATTATTGATACAGTTTGTGGAAAAGTCAAAGAAACTATTGCAAAGCGGCCGTGAC
>NC_089755.1:5024017-5046517 GCF_040412425.1 Macrobrachium rosenbergii
TTTATATATACTTACCAAATAATTACATGATCGGAGCCCTCCCTCCTCCCCTCTCATGAACATAGACCATAAACAAAATGAGCTATTTACCTGTGTTGTACCTATTCTTCCCTAAAAGTGGGCGGGGCAAGCTACCTACACCCAAAACAAAAGAGCTCTACCGCAATTTTTTTAATTTTGAGCTGCCCTGTAAAGCAGAAACTAATAGCTATGTAATTATTTGGTAAGTATATATAAAACTTTATTTTTTATAATAAAGCTTTATTTTATTATAAAAATGTCATTTTGGTGTCAACATGGACCTTCATACTATAACATGACACTACCTGGCCTGATTCCATACATCATGGTGTGACAACATGGGACTTCATACTGAGACAACATACCACTTCATGGACTGCCAACATGATTCTCTGGTCTTACACCATGTTCTTTCATACTGCGACATGACACTTCATAGTTTAAAAATGGAGACTTCTTGATGTGATAACATGAGACATCATGGTGCGCCAACATGACACATTTTGGTGTGACAGCATGGACCTTCTTAATGTAACAATGAACCTTCATAGGATGACAGCATGTTACTTTCTGGTGTCACAACATGACACTTATTAGACTGGCAATGATACTTTCTGCTGTGACAACATGGTCCTTCTTAGTGTGACAACATGACACTGCATGGGCTAACAACACATTACTTTTTGGTGTGACAACATGGGACTTCTTAATGACACCATAACCCTTCATACGCTGACAACATATTACTTTCTGGTGTAACAAAAATGGTATTCATAATGTAACAAAATGACAGTTCACAGGCTGACAACATTTTACTTTTTGGTGGGACAACACAGGACTTCTTAGTGTGACAACATAACATTTCATAGGCTGACAAAGTCTTAATTTTTGGTGTGACAACACGGGTGTTCATAGCGTAACAATGTAACACTTCATGGCTGACAGCATAATGCTTTTTAGTGCGACAACATAGACCTACACAGTGTGACAACATGACACTTCGTGGTCTGAAAACATGATACTTATTGGCATGACAGCATGGGCCTTCATAGTGTGACATGACACTTAATGGGCTAACAACATGATACTTTTTGGTCTGACAACAAGGGCATTTATAATGTGACAACATAAACTTCATGGGCTGAAAACATAATCAGGCCTCCTAGCAGCCCTTGAAAAAAAGCAGGAGTCTGATAATAAAAAAAGCAGGAGTTATAATCTTAAAGAAGTAGGAGTGCACCAAGGATCCAATATATTTCAAAATGCCACATTTTAAGTATTTAAATGCATAATGTAGTAACGTTTAAAATTGATTATCAAAGAATAATCAATTAGTACAAGTAAGCAGGTGTTACTTGCTCCATGATATTACTTTTTTTTTTAAGGGAAA
Organism: Macrobrachium rosenbergii; assembly: GCF_040412425.1. Lineage (NCBI taxonomy): Eukaryota > Metazoa > Arthropoda > Malacostraca > Decapoda > Palaemonidae > Macrobrachium > Macrobrachium rosenbergii. The sequence goes on from NC_089755.1 coordinate 5,025,429, forward strand.
ACCCCATCAAGGCCCACCCCTGACCAATCTAGTAACAAGAGGTATTTTTCTAGCTTGTTCTATTTTACAACTAATTATAAAACGAAAGTTACTAGGCCCTTGCATTTGGTTTCACCCTTTTTTAATTAATTTATTTGATTCAATTACGCAATGTTATCCACTTCAGATTTTCAGTGAAATAAGCCTTTGAGTAGCATTCAATAATACTTAAGTAATATGCAAACAAGAGGGTATAATCAATCAGATTAAATATCAATAGTTACAAAAATAGAGCCTGCATATAATGAGCTTCACAGCACATTAACATCTCAAACTAAATTACCACAATAATTTGCCAGTCACTGAGATGCACTATCACTCAAGTTTTTTTCTTCTTGTTTAGAGAAGCAATTTCACCTGAAATTTTCTTCAGTTCAGCAGAAGATTTCTCTCACTTTGTACTCCTGGACTCTAAAGGAGCCTGAGCAGCAGCTGCTTCTGCAGAATCGACTTTCTTGACTCTGCAAGCTTTCTTCAACCTCTGATTGGCTTCTTCATTCAATTGCTTTGGTGACTGTTTACACAAACATTTATATAACATTAGATGCCAGCCTGTATATAAACCGAAAACATCATCACTAATAATGTGGTTAATCAACAAATCAATAACCAGACATTGAACTTTTTTAATCCTTTCAAACATTTTAGTAGGAGTTTCCTCAAAAAGTGGGAAAATTAGGACTAAGTAGGAGGGGGTCAGAAAAAGTAGGAAAAGTAGGGGCACTAGGAGGCCGGCATAATACTTTTTGGTTTTACAACACTGGCCTTCTTGGTGTGACAACCTGACTGTTCATGGTCAGACAACATGAAACTTCTTGGTGTGATAAACAGCACAATTCATGGCCTGCAAAGATGACACTTTGATGTGACATCACAACATTTCTTGGCGTAACATCATGACACTTTTTGGCTTGAAATCCTGACTCGTAATGATCGGACAACATTTCCTGACTTAGTGTGACAGCATGGCATGTCTTGCTCTGCAAACACGTCATTTCTTGGCCAGGCAACGTTACTTGATTTTGGCCTGACATTGTGGCAATTCTTGATGTGACAACACTGCATTCTTGGCGTGACAACATGACACTCTGTCCGACAACATGAATTCTTGGCCTACAACAACATTCACATACGAGATCCTTCTATTTTGAATAATTCCTCTGTATTGCTTTGGTTCCATTCACGTTAAGACTCAACTTCATGAACCTGAAGCCTTAAACTCTCTCTCTCTCTCCCTCTCTCCCTCTCTCTCTCTCTCTCTTTCTCTCTCTCTCTCTCTCTCTCTCTCTCTCTCTCGTGGGAACTGAGTCAGGAATGTTGTCAGGTGTGTCACCTCGGAACTTCTGCTCAGATGCTGAGGCAATTTCGTGTCAAGGCAGTCGAGTGGATTCCGTTTGTAAACAGAGTTCCTCAGCCGTTTTCTAATAGAGACAGATACTTGAATGAGAGAGAGAGAGAGAGAGAGAGAGAGAGAGAGAGAGAGAGAGAGAGAGAGAGAGAGAGAGAGAGAGAGAGAATGTGTATCACATGATAAAAGATTAACCTCAATTACGATCTGCAATTATACATAAAAGAAAGGAAAAACGAATAATTTGGATCCAAGAGTGAAACTGACTGCTTCCTGAAGTCACGATAATCTCCCCATTCGAAATCTGATCGACAGCAGGCGATAATTTGCACAAAATCCTTCCCATTTTTTCTCACGTTGGTTTAGATGATTGGGAAAATATTGTTATAACTATTCTTTCCTCCGGTCTAGCCAACCCCTTCTGTGAGATCCTTTCTATAATGTGTATGTATATATATATATATATATATATGTATATATATATATATATATATATATATATATATATATATATATATATATATATATATATATATATATGTGTGTGTGTGTGTGTGTGTGTGTATGAATGTCTTTTACTGTAATACTACAGTATAATATGAAGATAAAAAGGCCCATAAAACACTATTTGAACGTTGCAACCATATATTTCGGGCACTTCCTTCTGTGCCCCTGTTCACTGGTAAAATATGGACTGATGAAATGTTACAAGGGTATATATACAAAGCATATATAGGTGTGGCATTAAGTCTCCGATGGTATGCAGGTGACCGTTTCCTAAGAAGGACGAGAATAAACAATTCCCTAGTGGTTTTTGGCCTCAATAACTCCCGTTTGGCAACAATTCTGATGGTGATGTTCCCTGGAACACCTATTTCAGAAGCGGTCTGAGGACTAAAGCGTCGATGTCGTCCGATTTCCAATGCCCTCCTGACAAGTTCATATTGTTGGTTTGAATGATGATAGCAGATTCCAGCATCTTTCTTTTGTACGGACAGTTACTTTTGAAAACCAGCTCTGCCCCACTCCAGTTTATGGAATGGCCTGTATCTCTGATATGTGGGAAAATCCCCGGACTCTCCGAAGCAGAATGTACTGATCTTTTGTGCTCTTGTTATTCTTTGCAAGAGCGATCTACCTGTCTCCCCCACGTAAATGTCATTACAATTGCTGCACGGTATCTTGTAAACTCCGGCTTCTTCCCCTTTGTTATTTAAGTATACGTTTATGAGTGAGCTCCTGATGGATTTGGGATAATGGAAAATAAAGGGGTTGTTAGACCCGAGTTGTTCGGTGGCTTTTTGGATGTTTTCATCGTACGGAAGCTTCATTTTGTTGTTAAAATCTATTTCTCTGTTGTGAGTGGGACCTCTATAGTATATTTTATTCACTTTGTTAATAGCCCTCTCAATAATGTGTGGTGGATAGAGCAGTTGCGTTAGGTGTTGGCGGATCGTGTTGCATTTTTTATCTAGGTACCCATTTGAACATATCCTAAGTCCTCTGAGGAATAAGTTGCACACTACCATGATCTTTACGGAGACGTCGTGGTAGCTTAAGAAATGAATGTAGGAAACAGTGAAAGTGGGTATTCTATATACTGTAAATGCTGGCGTCCCGGCGGCACCAATTCATTTATCACTTATATAAATTCCCCTTCGGTGATAATTCTCCATCGGAGATATTCCCGAGGTCGCGTGAATTTGATATTAAGCGACATTTGTAGCTTCATGATTGTATATACAGTATATGTATATAAATATACATATATTACACATATATTTTATGTATGTATGTATGTATGTATGTATGTATGTATGTATGTATGTATGTATGTATGTATGGATTCATTGCTTAGCCCATGTTTCGAAATTAACAATTTTATTGTTTTTTATATCATTCCCTCTCCGTGAATCATTAAACCACGACTGGTCAGTTATATGGATCACATAGCTGTTGTTCTAAACATCAAATCTTGTACTGTTATGTCCATTTTGGCTCGAGTCTATACCCAAACAGTTATTTTAAGCGTCAAAGGGAACACATAGATATATTACAATCGCTGGACGCGTCAGTACAATTATGGACTTTAGCTCCAACTATAATCTGAAACCTCTCTTGGAATAATGGCCAGAGTAGTATCAGAAATATAATACTGTATCCATTTATCTTCATCCGCCAATGGAGGCTTTTTGAAACTAATGTCACTGGAACAGAGGATCCTTCGTCAATATTAGTAATGAATGCGGAACAAACTGGTAACAAGGAGAGGGTGGTGGAGAGACCCATCAGTCAATACTAAATTGAGTGTCAACAGTTTTCAACATAATCGATACACAGCTTCCTTTTGTAATATATATATATATATATATATATATATATATATATATATATATATATATATATATATATATATATATATATATATATATATATATATATATATATATATATATATATATATATATATATATATATATATATATTTTTATAAATATTACTGCTGTTTCGCCCGATGTATTTAGGTGTAGGAATATTAGTCCGATTGACCTCGACAGAGAACATCTCTGCCCCGCCGGTAGGCTAGGCAATTCAAAAATAACAATCACCGCAGTAGACAAATGGCGCCGCATAGGCTGGAAAGTTTGTAAACAAAATATGCTAGGGCATTAGGGACCTAAGCCTCAGAGAGGGTTTACGCTCAATGACCCCTAGTTATGGTGGCCCTTAAGCTTTATTCTATGCATTCGACGATGCCTTTGTCAAGGTCGGATTGCCCAGGGCGGTATAAGCCCTCATCTGGCGGGAACGAAGCGAGGTCGGGTCAGAGAGATCCCAGCAGTCACTGAACCAGGGTGACGCATCGTGCGTGCCCGAACGATATTCTTTGTTCTTTATTACTTTTACTCCTACGTCTAACTTAATTAGTGAATTGGGAAGACTGCCAGAATACGACTCCTGAGGTCCCTCGTTTGCGCAGCGACTCGACATTCACGGTAAGTCCGATTCTTGTTGAAGCTTCGTCGATTGACTAGTACTTTTCTGTATTTCACATTTTTTCTTTGTTTTCTTCCTTCAGCCACCACTTAGTGTATATGTGTTTACGAAGTCTAGATTAAGCCTAATTATTATATTGTTAGCTTCAACCCCGTTATTCCAGTAAAATACCTAGGATTTAGGTAAGCAAAATCAGGTTAAATCTCGATGCTTTTGTATGCCTCGCGTCCGAATGTTTGGAAGAACCGTTATGCTTAAAATCAAATTCATCTCAAATATTTTTGTTAAGGTTAATTACCCTTAACTGGCGACCTTTGGCTAATTAACGACTGTCTTTGAGGTTAACTTTTGGCTTCAAGTGGCAGGTTACGTGTAATCTTGGTTTGCAGGGCCATAAAAATTACGTAAATTGAATAATACATGATCAACCAAGACCCTCACACGTAACATTGGCGACCTTGCGTAGAATCTAAAGTACATTTTAGAGAAAGACTCTGGAGAAAAGGAAATTAAAATTACATTAATTCCAAAGATAAAAGTCAGATATTGAATTCCATTTCATTCTTCCAAACAAGGAAGCCAAGACGACGCATCTATACCATTTTATTAAGATCCATGCCATTGTGCATGTATAAAATCTTTGTTTACATGTTCTCAAGCAGCAAGAAATTCGCTGATTGAAAATCTCTCTCTCTCTCTCTCTCTCTCTCTCTCTCTCTCTCTCTCGTCATTCCAGTAAGCATTCCTAACCTAAGTGTACGTGACCCTCTTCAAAGAAAGAACGGCCGACACTAGGCTAATTAATTCGAATACAATAAACCAAATAAAGAAACACCTCTGTCCCACAATAGTTGAGGACAAGTTAAGAGTAATTACGATACAGTGATAAACTGTCGGTCACGAGTGAGGCCTACTATCCAGACCGAAGCAAACAGTAGTTTTCACCCTCTGAAAAAGAAGGCCCGCACTGGGGCCGGTACTGGGACCAGCCACTCACGAGGATCTTTAAAGAAAAAAAACCCAAATTCACTTTATTCCACAGTGCCAATAATTTGCAGCACTGTCATCACTTGAATAGCTTACTTCTCTCTCTCTCTCTTTTACCTTCCCTTTCTCTCATTCGATTGTTGCACTCTGCAGGGGTGTGCCTTTCCTCCCATATAGCCTAGTTGGACTCCAGTAGAGGGTCCCTAGGAACACATTGGCACCATAGTTGCCACAAAAACAAAACCAAAAGGGAACACAGAAGAGAAAGTTCTTCTGGGACCTAACCTGCACCAGTGCCTAGGATACTGAGTGCCACCAGTGACCTGTACACGGCACACCCAAACTACAGTGCCACCTTTTGAAAGGGTGCCACGTCATTATTGAAGAGACACTTCCTCACTACCAAGCACGCCCAGTCGACCCGGTTAGACGCCCTTCCCCACCAGAACCATGGCAGCAGAGCATTATAAAACCTTCCTGGGGCTGGGGACGGCGGCAGGTCACACCGGCTCGAACTTACCACCTGGGTTAAGGAGCAAGTGGACGACTTGGCCAAGCGGGAGAAGGAAGAAAGACTCGAGCAGAGGAAGTATAAAGAGGAAAGAGAAGAAAGAAGGAGACAGCATGAGTTAGCCTGCAAGGAAACTGAGTTAGCCCTAAAGGAGAAAGAGCTCGAGCTTGAGAGAGCGAAAATGGAGAATGCAGAAGCTATGGCTTAGCCATCAACCTCCAGTCCTACACCTGCTGCATCAAACGCTCCAATTTCGAGCATCAATTCCCTAGTCCCCAAGTGGACTGAGGACGAGCCAGAAGCATGGCTGGAGGAGATCGAGGCTCTTTTCGATAACTACAGCACCACGGAGACGGAGAGAGCCTTAATACTGGCCAAGCATATGGAGGGAAAAGCCAAGGCAGCGCTTCGCTCACTGGAAAAGAGCCAGAGAGGCAACATGGCAGAAGTTCGTAGAGTCATTACAAAGGCCTACGAGATAACCCCAGAAAAATGGAGACAACGGTTCTGTAAGATGTATTAGCTCATGAACCTGCTAGCAGCGCCTAAGCGCCGCCCATATAAGTGACGTCATTGTCACGAGCTATCTGTACTTCCGTCTTCCGCTGTGAGTCAGTTGTAATGAAGATATGAAACCATGATGAGTATCATTTCCTGATCCTGCCTAGCATTAGACCCAACATGGCGCAGTGAATGAAGAAATAGGACCTACAGCCATATCCATAGTACAGCATGGCACCACCGCCGAGACGACCCTCGTTTGCATCCCCAGGGGCAGAATTGCAAGGACAGGAAGTTCAGGAACCGGCGTCAGGATATCGCCGGCTTCAATGCTGCAGGCTCAACACGTTTACAAACCCAGCAACAGGCCATCCAGAACCTTCAGGCTGAGATAACAGCGTTGTCACCCCAATGGGTGCAATGTCCCCCAACCAAGGATCCCTTCATCAGCAGCTCCAGAAAAGTGCGAGGCTGAGGTGTCCCCTGCAGCCTTCAGGTCTTGGAAACGGTCAATGGAGTGTTGGTTGCAGCTATGCAAGGTGAAGCCTAACGAGGCTGTTCATTACATAAGGCTACATTGTGTCCCGATATTGCAACGTGCACTTGATTCTAGATATACCGACGTGCAGTGGAGTGCCCTCTCTACTGAAGGGGCATTCAATGCAATTAAGCAATTAGTGATAAAAGCTTCTAATCAAGCAGTGCAGTGGCTAGAGTTTTTTGATTTGGCTCAAGAGCCTAGTGAGTCCTTTAATGATTTTTTATTAAGTGTACGCAAAGGCTACCGATTGTGCATTCACTTGTCCTAATTGTAATCATGATTTATCTGAATATATGCTATTGCGTAAGCTCATGGTAGGCCTAAGTGATAAAGTGCTAAAAGGCAAGTATTCCAGTCGTGTAATGATATTCGTGATATCGACTCCCAGAGTCATGTGCAGTGCGTTTGAGGCCGCCCGTGACGACGCCCTTTGTAATAGGGCATGGCCTAGCAGCTTCCCTAGAGCAGCTGCTGCCGAAGTGTGTGAGGAAGAACCCGAGGTGGCTGCCGCCCTTAATAAATATGACAAGAGTGCCCCTGTGAAAGTACAATCACGCCCCTGTGGTAATTGTGGTATTCGTCATGCCTCTGGGTATTCCTCATGTCCCGCAAGAAACGCGACATGTCACGGGTGCGGTAAAACTGGACACCTGAAGAAGTGTTGCAGAGGGCGGAGCGCCAAGAAAAACGTCAGTGGTCTGGCAGAGGAGTCGGACATAGTGAGTGCAGTGACTGCAGTTGTCGTAGCGGCAGAGGCAAGGTTGCGGAACGGGCAGTCCTCACAACCCACTATTCGTGTTGATGTATGCTTGGCCAACTCAACTGAGTGGTCCGTGTACGAATATGCTGGACACTGGTGCCCAGGTTTGTGTTGCGGGACCCGCTGTTCTTGCGACGTTGAACGTGAAACCGGCTGCGTTGAGGTTGAAGGGAGGGTTGCAGACTTTTGCCAACCTACATCTGAAGTGTTTAGGGTCGACCTTGTGTACTATAGAATACAAGGGGGCACACAACCCAGGAAGTGTATTTCGTAAAGTCTTCCATTGACTTTTATCTATCCTTGACGCTTGCAAGAAACTAGGTCTTGTGCCAGAAACGTTTCCAAACCATGCCCCCTTCTCGGACTCCGCCCCACAGCAGCAAGTGCGACCCATACGTCCGTCGAAGCAACCGATCAACCTGCAAGACCGTCGACCATCCCGTTTTCCCTACTGAGGAGAATATTACCAGATTGGAAGACTGGTTATTAGCCCATTTTTTCAAGCACGACCTTCAACACTGAGAGAGAGCCCTCCCGGTAATGGAAGGGAAACCCCACCGCATCCACCTATTACCTGATGCAGTTCCTTATGCCTGCACACACCCTGCGTCAGTACCCAAGCACTGGGAAAAAGAGGTGAAAGCCCAGTTGGAGGAGGACATTAAGAGAGAGTATTACAACGAGCTCCCCTGGGGAGCCCACAGAATGGTGTTCACGTATGGTGGTCGTGGCCAAGAAATCGGGGCAACCAAGACGTACAGTCGACTATCAGAAGCTCAATGCAAGTTGTAGGAGGAGACCCACCATACCCCACGCCCTTCGATATGGTATCCAGCATTCCCTCTGCTCATACAAGACTGTGGCCGACGCCTATTGGGGATTTCACCAGGTGGAACTGGACAAGGAGAGCATACCCTAACTACATTCATCACACCTTGGGGCAGGTATCAATACCGAAGGACACCAATGGGGCATTGTTCTGCATCCGACGCATATACACGTCGTTTCGATGATGCCATTGAAGAAGTACCCAGGAAATTCAAGTGTGGGATGACACACTCCTCTTGATTCAAGCGTGAAGGGGCCTTTTTGGCATGTGTATGACTTCCTTAGTCTGTGCATCTAAAGGCATCATCTTAAAACCAGAAAAATTCAGGTTCTGCAAGAAAGAAGTGGAATTCGTTGGGTTTGACGTCGGTTGGGACTCCTACAAGCCTTCAGAAGATTGTCTATCCGCCATCAGAAGTTTCTCGATGCCCCAAAAACCCACAATATCTGACATTAGGTCATGGTATGGTTTATCAATCAGCTGGCCCCCTTCCTGACAACAGCGCCTATCATGACCCACTTTAGAGACCTACTGAAGAAGCCTCAGGCAAACAGGTCTATTGGGATGAGCACCTTCAGGAGAGGTTTCGTCAAGTGCAAAACACCGTCTGCAAGTTAGCCAAGGATGGCCTCACCTACTACGACAAGCTGCGACCGACTGTTGCAGTCACTGACTGGAGTAAAGAGGGCGTGGGATTCGTCATCCTCCAGCAATATTGCAGCTGTACATCCGTCGACACCCCTTCTGCTGTAGAGATGGTTGGAGAATAGCGCTTTGTGGCAGTCGTTTCCTCACGCCCGCCGAGTCTGGGTATGCAGCTGTGGAGGGGGAGGCCCTTGCGGTGGCCTGGTGTTTAGAAAAGGCACGGCTGTTCTTATTGGGCTGCCCGAACTTGACAATTGTCACAGATCACCGCCCTTTAGTTAAGTTACTAGGCAATAGAAGTCTCGGCGATATTACCAACCCCAGACTGTTTAGATTGAAGGAGAAACATTATTGTATAATTTCCATGTTAAATACCTACCAGGCAAGAGAAATCAAGCTGCTGACTTCCTCTCTCGATTTCCTACCCTGAGGACCGCGCCAGATAGACAGGATGAGAGCTTCAACGAAGAATTAATGATTGCCATGGTGTCAGCAATCACAGAAAACCTACAGGAGCAGTGCACCATAGATGAGAAAATTGTTGAAGAGGCCGCCCTGGACGACCCAGCATATCAGCTACTAGTCGCTCGAGTGACTGCAGGGACTGGAACCCGAAGAAATCCCAAGAAATTGCATGTTTGAGGCCCTTCTACAGCGTCAGGGAACGTTTGTCTACATCTGACAACCTGATCACATACTGTTTCAACGACAGCTGCATCCGCCTTGTCATTCCCGAAGGGCTCCGCCATCAGGTAGCCGCCAACCTTCATGCTGGACATCAAGGCCTTGATACAATGTTGAGAAGAGCGAAACATTCAGTCTATTGGCCGGGCATCGAGGGCGACCTCCAGCATCATCGTTCACAGTGTACATCGTGCGACACCCACTCACCATCACTGCCTGCCGAAGTCATGAGGATGACCCTGCCCCAGAGTATCCGTTCCAACAGACCGTCATGGACCTGTTTCAGCTTGCAGGACACACGTACATGGCATACTGCGACAGGCTTACAGGCTGGCTAGAAATAGCCCACTTCCCTAATGGCACCTCGTCTGCAAAGGTCATGACAAAACTTAGGAATTACTTCACTCGGTGGGGAGCACCTGAACAATTGTCTACGGACGGCGGCACCAACCTAGTGAGCGAGGAAATGATGGCCTTCTATAGGAGATGGAGAGTTGACATACGCCTATCATCTGCCCACTACCCGCAGTCAAATGGGAGAGCCGAGGCCGCGGTTAAGTCCGCAAAGAGGATAATTAGAACAAGTATCAGTGGGACTGGGAGCCTCGATAACGACAAAGGTGTCATTGGCCATGCTACAGTACCTGAACACGCCCTTGAGGGGTATAAATAAATCTCCGGCACAACTGGCAACTGGGAGACAGCTACGCGATGGTGTTCCGACCGCAAAACTCAACTATATGGTAGACCGCCACTGGAGAAAATCCATTAGAAAAAGAGAACGTCAAGTAGCAAAAAGAAATAAGAAGATAATTGACAGCGGCACCAACAGGAGGCTCACGCCCATACAGCCAGGCACACACGTTAGCGTTCAGAACCAGATGACTAAGGCTTGGGACAGGCTGGGAATTATAGTCGAGCAACGACCTCATAGGCAGTACACAGTAAGATTAGATGGCAGTGGGCGTTCATCGATAAGAAACAGACGACACCTCAAGGTCATTGAACTGCCCACCAATGAGCCAACAGGAGCCACTCCTACCGAAGACGAAGTGGCTCATAAGCCAAAGTCTTCCCCATCAACGCCAAAGGTACGGCCCTCAAGGAAGCGAGAGGCCCCTGCCTGGATGAATGATTATGTATAATTAACCATGCTTTGATTCTGCATTTTACAAGATGAAAGTGTTTTTTTTTTTTTCTTTTCTTTTGCTGAGTTTAAATGTACCTTGAGTTCGTATTTGCTGATGTGATGATTATTTCACTTTATATGTTATTGCCACTGATGTTGAACTCTCTCTTTCACTCTCTCTACTTTTCCATCATCTTGATGTTGCCATTACTACAAATGATTGTGGTTTTGCCATACCTGTCTCGAATGTTTTTCTTTAAAAGTGTTGGTCATTTCGCTTGTCATATTGTCTGTCTTTGGTGTTGCCAATGTGTTGTCAATGATAAGTTGGAAAATATTACCCTCTTCGTAATATTTTGGGAGGGAGATGTAAGATGTATTAGCTCATGAACCTGCTAGCAGCGCCTAAGCGCCGCCCATATAAGTGACGTCATTGTCACGAGCTATCTGTACTTCCGTCTTCCGCTGTGAGTCAGTTGTAATGAAGATACGAAACCATGATGAGTATCATTTCCTGATCCTGCCTAGCATTAGACCCAACAGGTTCCGAGGTCTTGCCAAGGAAGTCGGCTGGTCTTGGACGGAATGGGCATGTCACAAAACCCAGTCCGCACGCTGGTTCGACTCCTTGGCCTGCACGACGTTTGAGGATCTCTTCAATCGGACCATGCTAGAAGACCTTTTCCAATGTGTGCCAGGCCCCTTGCTGTATATCTTAACGATAAACAGCCCTCCACACTTATGGAAGCTTGTCGCATGGCTGATTCGTGGGAAACTTTCAATCAGTCGCATAGCACCTCTCAGAAGCGAATCATCCCTCCGGCCTACCTCTCGAACTCCACTCGCCCGAAGAATGGACTGCCTAGCAAGACCCTGTGCAACTATTGCAAGAAGGGGGGCCACGCTGAAGCTGAGTGCCGATACAAACTCGGCACTAATAAGCAGCCTAACCCTACCAGCCAGAACTCCGCTCCCGATTCATCCACTCAGCCCTCTCCTCCAACAGTTACTGCAGGCCACCGAGCCCATCCAAAAGGCCCGTGCAAATCCTGTGGGGCTGCTAGCCACTACAATGCTGGATCTCCGGCCTGTCCACATCATGTCCCCACCACCAAATTTGTCAACCTAATCAGCACTTCATTTTCTGCTGCTGGTCCGCACCAGATCCTTTTACCCCGAGAGACTGGAAACCCAGTTCATCTCGGTGGCCCCTCTTCAGAGCACTAGCCTGCCCGTGACCCTTCCGGTCACAGTAGACACTGCGGCAGACATTAGCCTGATCACTGGGGCCCAAGTGCCAGCCGGTGCCATGGTTGATGAAGAAACCCGGTGGAAATGAAGTGGACAGAGGGCCACACCATTACCGTTCCTACGGTCCAACTCCAGGTAATGACACCTTGGGGCACGATACCCCACCGCCTTGGCGTGGTAGGTGGAATTCGGCCTGGAGTGGTCTTCTTGTTGGGTCGGGATCTTCTCTGCGGAAGCCCATCACCAACGCCACTCCGCAGCCACGTTACCTCCTCCACGGAGGCCCCAGTTATAACTCCCAATAATGACAAACCTCCACCTTCCGCCCACCAAAGTGGTCCGCGGAAGGGGCGCCACCCAACCTATTTCAGGCCTAGCCCTCTCCAATTGCGAAGGGCTGGCCCACCAAGAGGTCCCCCTCCGCGAAGAGAGATTCAGGAGGAGCAGTACCGCTGCAGGACGTGCAAGCGGGCAGACCACTCCACAAATTGGGAGGGCTGCTCAAGCAAGCAACGCCCAGCGGACGCCCCCGAACAAAACTCTAGGAGAGGCTACGATCTCCTGCTGGGGCAGGAATCTCTGCCGCAGCCAAACCCAAGTCGTCCAAGAGGTATTGCACCTCCGGACCCCTTGTCAGGCATGCCTGACCAACTGCTGCCAGTGCCACTTGCGAGCACTGAGCAGTGCCAGACTCCGTCCGCCACGGACGTTGAGCTACCAATGGAAAAGGCCCCCATGCCGGGTCTAAATCATGAGGCGAATCCCCCTCCGGGAGATTTAGGATTCCCCATGCAGTTGATCATCGCGACTGGAGAGCCTCCAGCACCTGAAACTTCTTCTTTGCAAAATTCTTCTTTGCAAGAACTTTGACTCCAGGATGAACCCCTGGAGGATCGAAAGGGTACCCCTTCCTTGGAAGACCAGGAACTGGCATCCTCGGACGCAGAAGTCGAGATCGCTCTTGCTCCGGTTGTCGCAGCAGCTGGAGTAGGGAGTCCTCCGCAGCTTTGCAGTTGCCCCTGACTTCGCGCCCGCTAGCCCTTCTGGCCTGTCCCTGGGTCGGTGCTCTCATCACCTGCTAGGCCAGCTACTGATAGGCCTTGGAGGAACCTGAAGAAGAAGAAGAAGGGGCAGAAGAGAGCCCAGTAGTTGCGAAGCTATAAGCTCATCCTGGCACTAGTGCCCTCTCGGCACAGTGCCCTAACATCTAAGAGTGATCCTGGCCCTTGCCCAGAGAAGGTAGCCAGTGTGATCTCTTCCTTTATTCGTACCTAGCCTAGGCCGCCTTAAAGTACGGTACATCAATTTAGTAGCCTTGTTCTTTCCACTTACCACCGAGCCGCAGTAATCATGTAAGTAGCCTAACTAATTTCAATAATCTTAACTATTGTGAAACGAGCCACGATGCTCGTGACACGCATGGCCTAAGACCTCAGTGAGGCACCCATTTATCATATGAGGCAACCCTCATGAATTAACTAGTAAATTTTAATTGTATTAAACATAAACCATGTTGTAATTTAGTTAGAATATTAACTCTTATGTTGGTGCTACGGTCAGGTTAGGATAGGTTAGGCTAGGGAATATCATAGAATGTACCACTAGGCTAGGTCTAAAACACATCTTGATTGTAGGAGGTAGCCTATAATAACCGTGAGCACCTTCCAGTACTATTAGAATTAGGTAAAGTAGTGAATAGCTCATATCCTATCTAGGGTTAGGTAGTTCTGTAGCTAGGTAGGCTAACCAGGACTAATCTGCTCAGGGGAAGGAGAGTAACCTACGAGAGGCGAACAGCTTGCTTAGTATAGACCTTCACGCCCGAAAAGGGAGTGAAGGCCCTCTTAAGGGGGGGAGCTTTTATAAATATTACTGCTGTTCGCCCTCGATGTATTTAGGTGTAGGAATATTAGTCCGATTGACCTCGACAGAGAACATCTCTGCCCCGCCGGTAGGCTAGGCAATTCAAAAATAACAATCACCGCAGTAGACAAATGGCGCCGCATAGGCTGGAAAGTTTGTAAACAAAATATGCTAGGGCATTAGGGACCTAAGCCTCAGAGAGGGTTTACGCTCAATGACCCCTAGTTATGGTGGCCCTTAAGCTTTATTCTATGCATTCGACGATGCCTTTGTCAAGGTCGGATTGCCCGGGGCGGTATAAGCCCTCATCTGGCGGGAACGAAGCGAGGTCGGGTCAGAGAGATCCCAGCAGTCACTGAACCAGGGTGACGCATCGTGCGTGCCCGAACGATATTCTTTGTTCTTTATTACTTTTACTCCTACGTCTAACTTAATTAGTGAATTGGGAAGACTGCCAGAATACGACTCCTGAGGTCCCTCGTTTGCGCAGCGACTCGACATTCACGGTAAGTCCGATTCTTGTTGAAGCTTCATCGATTGACTAGTACTTTTCTGTATTTCACATTTTTTCTTTGTTTTCTTCCTTCAGCCACCACTTAGTGTATATGTGTGGTTACGAAGTCTAGATTAAGCCTAATTATTATATTGTTAGCTTCAACCCCGTTATTCCAGTAAAATACCTAGGATTTAGGTAAGCAAAATCAGGTTAAATCTCGATGCTTTTGTATGCCTCGCGTCCGAATGTTTGGAAGAACCGTTGCGTTTAAAATCAAATTCATCTCAAATATTTTTGTTAAGGTTAATTACCCTTAACTGGCGACCTTTGGCTAATTAACGACTGTCTTTGAGGTTAACTTTTGGCTTCAAGTGGCAGGTTACGTGTAATCTTGGTTTGCAGGGCCATAAAAATTACGTAAATTGAATAATACATGATCAACCAAGACCCTCACACGTAACAATATATATATATATATATATATATATATATATATATATATATATATATATATATATATATATATATATAAATTTATATACATATACATACATATATACATATATGTATATATATATATATATATGTGCACATATATACATACATACATACATATATATATATATATATATATATATATATATATATATATATATATATATATATATATATATATATATATATATATATATATATATATATATATATATATATATATATATATATATATATATATATATATATATATATATATATATATTTGTTCATTGGACGGGTCGATATCTTACTCGTCTAGCATTCTGCTGGGCCCGAGTTCGACTCTCTGGCCGGCCAATGAAGAATTAGAGGAATTTATTTCTGGTGATAGAAATTCATTTCTCGGGATAATGTGGTTCGGATTCCACAATAAGCTGTAGGTCCCGTTGCTAGGTAACCAATTGGTTCTTAGCCACGTAAAATAAGTCTAATCCTTCGGGTCAGCCCTAGAAGAGCTGTTAATCAGCTCAGTGGTCTGGTTAAACTAAGGTATACTTAACTTATATATCAGTGTAGAGGGTTGATAAAAAAAATTCCCAAATACGGTTTCAAACATTCACAAAAATAAACCAATCGGTATAAGAAGGCACAAGCACCTCTAGACGTCTAAGGAACTCAAGAGTGAATGAAAATCCCCGACAGCAGAGAAACAACAACTCTCATTTTACACCCAAAAGCAGTCATCCAAAACAAAGGAGGCCAAAAACCTTCGGGGCAAAGTTAATTTTCCTCAACAAGTGGCACCTAATTGGGAATATCCTTTCGCTTTATTGAAAGATACACACGTAAGAGGAAGCCCTGGAAATAGGGAGATAAAAAAAACAAAAATCAGACAAAATTTTTGGATGATGAAGAGTGAAATTGCGCCAGTCCCCGTGGAGGGAAGATGGCGGAATAGAATTAGGAGGAAGGAAAGGAGAGCAGATGTTTCCCAGGAATGCAATTTACTCCTTTTACAATTAATTACACTGAAAGCGGGATCTTTCACGTCAGTTGCACCGGGAAATTGAATTTCTACTGTTGAAACGAGGGAGAATTTGTTAACTTTATTTTTTTTTTTTTTTTTTTTGAAGTGGGCGAGTAGTCATCAACTTGTAGACGACCTGTTTCTCACGTACCCACGGGCATGCTAAAGGATCCAGTTTCACTTTAAAGAGGAAAATTACAACTTGTCAGAAACCTTGGCCATTTTTGCTGCTGGTTTGTCTAAAAATGAAAAATGGCAGGTTATTGGTTTTTCTTATTCTAGCATTTGGTATAAATCCATTCGTAAATTTAACTCATTCAAATTATCAATGTACCGTTTCTCCACTCTTTTGGGCAAGTTTTCATTGTGCATTCTGACTCAGGAAGTTGCGACTTCTGACTTCCTACTGACTCAGGGAAGTTCTACTTTCTAACTTCCTACTGACTCAAGGAAGTTCTAACTTCTGACTGACTCAGGGAAATTCTACCTTCAGACATCCTACTGACGCAGGGAAATTCTACCTTTTGACATCCTACTGACTCAAGGAAGTTCTACCGTTTGACTTCCTACTAACTCAGGGAAGTTCTACTTTCTGACTTCCTAGTGACTCAGGGAAGTTCTACCTTCTGGCTTCCTACTGACACAGGGAAGTTCTACTTTCTGACTTCCTACTGACACAGGGAAGTTCTGCCTTCTGACTTCCTACTGATTCAGGGAAATTCTACCTTCTGACATCCTACTGACTCTGGGAAGTTCTACCTTCTGACTTCCTACTGATTCAGGGGAAATTCTACCTTCTGACATCCTACTGACTCAGGGAAGTTCTACGCTCTGACTTCCTACTGAATCAGGGAAGTTCTACCTTCTAAATTTCTAGTGACTCGGGGAAGTTCTACCCTCAGACTTCCTACTGACTCAGGAAGCTCTACCTTCTGATTTCCTACTGATTCAGGGAAGTTCTACCTTCTGACTTTCTACTTATAACCTGAGGTGGTATTCAGCAACTCCTTTTTTGTTTTATTTATTACGAAGTTCCCAGTTAAATGAAAACCTTCCTTGGTGTTATTCACAGCCATAGTATGTATACCTTTCCTGCAATATATATACTGCCTTGCATAACGCACGCGTTCATTAAGAGTGGAGTCGCTTTTTGAGAGAGGAATTTAATGATGGTGAAGACTGACTCACTCTCTCTCTCTCGATTTGCAATTATTATATTGCAATATATTCTTTGACATAATGAATATGAAGATAATCTGCAGTAACTGTGATAGAGAATAGCAATATTTCTAATCATTATCATCTTTAATAATATTCAGTATCAACAATAGCACCAAATACATTTTTATTATTCATATTTCATTATTTACTATACAATTCTCTTGGGTGGTTTGCACGAAATTTGCTTTTGCAGAGAAGTGTCACACTGTTCCCATAGGGTTTTGCAAGTCTTATTTTTTTTTTTCTACCAAAATGAGGAACCATCTCTTGAATATTACTTGTATTCACTACTACCTCATCATCACCATCATCATCATTATTATTATTATTATTATTATTATTATTATTATATGATGGCGATGCTATGCATATTGAAATGAACAGTAATTTTTCTGTATTTTTATTATTATTATAATTTGGCAGCAGACCCTCTTTTAAACAGGTTCTATTGAATATTATTGCTGCTTCAGCTGCATTTATTTTGTAGAAGACTTTTTCTATTTTCCTTATTGCGGACTTCTCTTCGGTGGAGGTGCGTGCTAACAGCTCGCCTATATTTGTCATTTCATGGGGAAAAAAGTCAAAATCTGGATTCTGCTTTTTATATATTCTATACAGTTAGTTATATACAATTGTTGCCGCGACGCGTTTCGACAGACTCTTCTGTCATTCTCCAGCGGGAGCTAGTAGAGACTGGCAGATTGCATAGGTCCTTCTGAATTTTTACACGGGCTTCAGCGGGGGTCATGGGTGGCGAATTCTGATTGGTTGCAGTCAGCGAACTTCAAGCCAAATTTCTGCGGCGAAGCTCGATCCTGACAGATCTTCGCAACGCAACCTGGGAATGTCATTCATTCCAGCGTTCCCATTGGCCTGCCGGTAGTTTGGCTGCTATTGGGCTGCGGATGAATGATGTCAAAACAAAATCTACTCTTTCTGTCGTAGTCGGGGATTGTCTCGAAGGGCGCCTCGCTCATCAGGGCATCTCCATTTTCAGGTTGTCGTTTTCAGGTATTCGTTGGATTTGGTGGGTGTTCTGCATTATTCTTCTTAAATTCGTGGGTAGGAAGCGATGCCTCCTTTCGTATTCATTGTTGGTTTCTCTCTCTCTCTCTCTCTCTCTCTCTCTCTCTCTCTCTCTCTCTCTCTCTCTCTCTCTCTCTCTATATATATATATATATATATATATATATATATATATATATATATATATATATATATATATATATATATATATATATATATATATATATATATGTGTATGTGTGTGTGTGTGTGTACATATATATATACACACATAATATATACATAATATATTTATATATAAACAAATATAGGCTATATATATATATACATACATACATACATACATACATACATAATATACATACGTATACACACATATATATATATATATATATATATATATATATATATATATATATATATAAATGTGTATACATAAAGGACAATTATTGAACAAAAATTTGCTGGATAGCAACTAGAAACAATGGTTAAAAGTACAGTACGGTCTAATTATTCTTTCCCGTACCGTAAACTATCCGAAATACCGTTCCGTACCTGAAAAATATCGCACCGTACACTAGCAAAAATACCGTACCATATCTGGAAATGATCGTACCGTACACTAGCAGAAATACCGCACTGTACCTGAAAAATATCGTTCCGTACACTAGCAAAAATACGGTACCATATCTGGAAATGATCGTACCGTACACTAGCAGAAATACCGTACCGTATCTGAAAAATATCGTACCGTACACTAGCAGAAATAGCGTACTCCATCTGAAAAATGCCGTACCGAACATTAGCAAAAATCCCATACTATTTCTGAGACAATTTGTACCGTATACTAGCAGAAATACCATACCGTATCGCACCGTCCCTGAAAAATGTACCGTACCGTACCCTAGCAGAAATACCGTGACTAAAAGATTACGTACCGTACAATAACAAATATCGTACCGTATAGTACCGTACCGTACTTTCTAGCCCAGCACTCAGCAAACAAGCAGTCCCAATTCAACGACTCAAACAGCTGTTACTCAACCTCTGGGTTTCTTCTGCGGCTGTTCTGTCAAAGCTTCTTCGCTCACATTCGCCCTTTGGAACGAAACCATTGAAATATGAAAGTTAAATCAACATACCTCAAGAGTTTTTGTGTGCATGGGACAGCAGAGTTTTCTTTAGATGTCTGTTATTCACAATGTATAGTAAATTCCGTATCATTCAAGTTTACACTTTTATTTTATATCCGATTTTATGCTGTGATCGAAAGTCTCTTTAACATGTTCAGTATGAAACTCACGCTCAAATCTATCGCGAATTTACCGTTACAGAGATATTTACCGTCTTTTTTTTTTTTTTTTTTTTTACCGAACACGACATTTATGGGAGTGGTGCTCTGTTTATATAAAACATTACAAATAAATAAACGAAAGTCAGCAACGTTCAAAGGACACATTAAACCAGGATCATTTCATTTTCAAGTCCAAAAAGTGATGATGGTTTAAAGTAGGATTTTACCGTGAATTCATCATCCAACGATATCTATTGTTTATTAGCTGTGAGTATATAAGTCAACATGCACCTATATTTACTTTAAATAGTCTTGTACGAACCATTTTGTTTCAAACTTATTACTGTAATGGTTCAAAGTAAAATTTTACTGACGATTCATCAAACGATATTTGTTGTTCATCCCATGTGTTATTAAGTATTATGTGTCTATAGCTATTTAATTTAAACATTCCTATACGAACCATTTTATTTTCATCTTAGCCTCCTCCCTAGCCGTACTTAAATTCAAAAGAGTGCGGAATTAAAAAAAAAAAATTATAATTTGAAGACGTGGTTTAACAAAACTTACTTTCTGCTGCTATGTGGCATCGTCTCCCCTTGCCTGACGCCACCGGGATTTTGATTCGTAATTGAGTTCTTATGTTAACGGTTCCTCCGAAGAACATTGTAAATATCTAAGGGTTGGGAACTTCAATAATCATATATAAGCACCCACCAGAATACACACGGACCGAGGAATGAAATTTAAATAAACGCTTTTAACGAGCACTGATTATGTGAGCAAACACTTCACAACTCCAACCGTTTGACTAGCTTATCACGAGTAGGCTGCCTGTAACTGGACAGTGTTGCCATGCCTACCTGCCTCTCCTGACGTATGGCCCACGGAAGGTTATCGTATTTACCGTGATATTTTGGTGCTTTAGCATTAGAATTATGGGTAATAATATCGCGCAACATGTTGTTCTATCATTTTTACTGAAGGTTTGGTGATATTAGAAAAGAATATAGTATCAGTAATTTAAATACAGTTCCAAGCTTAAACTTTAATTTTCACTGGCTTGTTATCTAAGGTATTTATACAGTATATGCATGAGGATCATTAACCTGAGTTAGGCGAAACCACAATAGATATTTCCAGAAACTTGATGCCACAAACTTTTTTCCTTTATGAAGCAACTTCAATTTCATCAAATGATTCTTTCATATACCAACTACCTTTTAAGATAGTGATAAGTTAGGTAAATGAATAGGAAAGGGTCTACCACCTCTTGCGAACTTGCAGAGAATCTGTTATAAAATTATTTCAGAACTAAAGTTTTTCCCCAGTTTAAGAAGGAAATATCTCTACATAATAGGCCTATCACTCTAGGAACATAGTAAAATAACTGAAATATAATCAGTTTTAGGCCTATTCTAGAGAGCAGCTAGTGTTTTCTTTGAGGAAAATTACACCTCACT
>NC_089755.1:5051517-5069017 GCF_040412425.1 Macrobrachium rosenbergii
GTGTGGAATGGCACATCAGAAACTCATAAATAAGTTATTGCTTTGATTTACGGCTCAGATCTTCTTCTCCCATCAGACGTCAAAGTTCCTCCTCATCGCTTTTATTTAGGATCCTGCAGAGGGTGTCTGGTGGTCGGCATTTTACCACCATCTCCTCCTTTCCTGCCTTCCTGGAATTTACTTTGGCGTTTTGTGGTTCCTCCCCAATTGAAGTATCTATTATTATTAAATAATTAGAAAGCAAAAATACAACATTGGCAAGACAGAGAATGTAACTATTGTTCTTTCTTGCCTTCCTGGAATTTACTTTGCCGTTTTGGCGGTTTTACACCAAATTAAATATCCATTTATTTATTGTGAAAGTAATAGACAGCAAAAATACATCCTTGTCACGATCATGACAGAGAATGTAATTAATATTCTAATATGTTTCACAGGATAAGTGATATCTATTTATTTATTCGTTTATTACAAAAGTAATTAGAAGGCAAAATTATATCATTGTCAAGACAGGGAATGTAATTAATGTTCTAATATGTTTAATAAGATAAGTTGTTGGAACGAACAATGTTTGTGTTATATCAGTCAGCAAACTTAAATTAGATGAAAAGAATGAAAAACACGTACGAGAAGAAGAAGAAGAAGAAGAAGAAGAAGAAGAAGAAGAAGAAGAAGAAGAAGAAGAAGAAGAAGAAAATATTAATGAATCTGAGAAACAGACCAAAAGAGAAAAGCGATGGCATAAGTGTGCAGGGGAAGAGAGACTAAAGAAATAAACGAAAGATAAATACAGTGGAAAGACGATCAGATATTTAAGGAAAGGGAGAGAGAGAGAGAGAGAGAGAGAGAGAGAGAGAGAGAGAGAGAGAGAGAGAGAGAGAGAGAGAGAATAAGTATGAAGTTTCTCGAATATCGAGAGGCGGGGGAATGAAAATATGAGAAGGATCAAATATATAAAAAGCAAGATGTCCGAACTCGGAAGAAATGAAGATGATGACAAAGAAGAGGGAAAGGTGTAGGAATGGCGAAATGAATGAGTGGAAGGAGCTAGAATAACCGTGAGAGCAGGAATCCAATAAGAGAATCGTAAGAAGAGGAAAAGGTTCCCGCAGACGAAAATGAAATGATAAATGGTTGGCAGAATATGAAAGAGTTTTAGGGAAATAAAAATCGAAAATCATCTGAATGATAAGAAAGAAAAAGAAAATACTAAAAAAGGAATAAAGAGAATAAAGTTAAAATCTGATTGGAGAAATTAACAGTGGCAGTAAATTATTATTATTATTATTATTATTATTATTATTATTATTATTATTATTATTATTATTATTATTATTCAGAAGATGAAATCTGTTCATATGGAACAAGCCCAGAGGGGCCACTGACTTGAAATTCAAGCTTCCAAAGAAAGTGTTGTTCATTAGGAAGAAGTAAGAGGAGGTAAAAGGAAATACAGAAAGAAGAGATCTCACTTATTAAAAAAGAAAAAAAAATCAATTAATCAATAAATATTAAACTAAGTAAGAAAAAATGTATTGAAAAGCAAATAACTGGAAAAGCAGACAAAGTGGAAGAAATGAGAAGCAACACAAGAACTGCATAGAAAGAGATTTAGAAATCAAAGGAAGCACAGACTATTGACACTGTGGGAGAGGCAACCAAAATAGACTTGTTAGATATACAAGAGATTTCTATGAACATACGAACCTAATCCATCACAACTGGGCTTGTGGTTGTTTCTTGCGGATATTGTTCATGGCTGCAAGACTGACCATAACTGATTTGAAAATGGCCTTCGTCTCAGGTTATTGCTGAACCGTTGTAGTTTTATATACGTCCTGGAATGTTGGTTTAATTTGCCTCAGTCATAATCCAGGTTCAAGTCTTACAGAGACAGGTCTCGAGTGTCGAGAGATGGTCTCTTATGAGTGTTCTGTGTGTGTGTTTGTGTCATGCTGCTCTCTCTCTCTCTCTCTCCTCATGCTGCTCTCTCTCTCTCTCTCTCTCTCTCTCTCTCTCTCTCATAATATGGCATAGAGGGAAGGTATTTCTTTAATTACCCTCTCAAATTTATGTAAATTTTCTGTCCTTTCTGTCTGAATATTTGTAAGTCCTGAAGAAACTCCAAACATTACAATATTACCCTTTTTGACAGATTGACTGTCAACCTGACAGAAAATGACAAAGTTTTGTGAGCTTTATAACGAAGGTTAGTCAGCTGCTAAGCTTTGGGAAATTCATGACAAACCAGTAATAAAAACACATTTTTTCGTGTTTTTCATCAATGGCTAAGAAAAAAGCCACTGTAGGAAACCAAGTTTAAGAGAACAGATAAATATCAGGAGCTTTCAATCTTCACAGCTGAGGAGGAGGACCTTAGTGAAGTTCGAAAGTTCCTGTATTTCTATTTATGCACTTTAAAACTTATTTTCTATAGCTTCTCTTCTTGACCATTCATGACAATATGAAACAATAACTACAGACACGAACAAGTAAACATATAAGTCAAAACAAAAAATTGCCACATAAACAAACAAAATTGCTTGACGAAAACAGCCCCTGTAGGGAGTTAGCGCCGTCAGTGCACCTCATGCGTTGCACTGTAGGCATTACTTAAGGTTCTTGGCAGAGTCCCTTCGGCCCCTAGCTGCAACACCTTTCATTCTTTTACTGTACCTCCGTTTCGTATTCCCTTTCTTCCATCTTAGCTTCTTCAACCTTCTCCTAAGAAATGTTTTATAGTGCAACTGCAAAAGGTTTTCCTCCTTTTACACCTTGCAAACCTTTTTGCTCGATCATTCAGCGCTGAATGACCTCATAGGTCCCAGCACTAGGCTTTTGGCCCAATTTCCAAAATTTATTCTACTGACGAAAACAAACGTCGAATGAAATAAGCCAAGCTGTGGTTAAAATTGTGTTCAGAATTTGAAACGCATTTTGCCTTTTGTAGAGACAGGCCTTTCTTTTCAGTATTATTTTTTCTTCTCTTTTTTTATAGAGAAGGAAAGAAGGAAAACCTAACGTGAATTCAGATCTGGGGAAAAGTGATAGTACCTTTGTGTGCGTGACACCATTGTCAATAAAAGACATTCCTTCTGTCGATCACGAACTCAATTCGCTCTTTCATTCTGCCTCTGACACCGGAGGTGACAGTTGGTGGCACTCGCTGGGGAAGGGAGGAATGTGTCAACTAAGAATTTTGTATTTACCTTTATTTTTCGAGTCTCAAAAAATGGTGCATGCAGGAGGGAACTGTTAGCTTTTTTTGTAAGGTAATTCAAAAGTTATTTTGTTTACATACTTTACAGAACAGTTAGATACTTTATAGAACAACATTGGTTTATAATCCCAGAATATCCATGCAAAAGGGAAGTGTTTGCTCTATGAAAGATTACTGTTTGCATATTCTGTAAGTCTTGGAAATGGCTCAAAACTTTCTTTGTTTACATATTGAATAAGGCTTCACTGGTTCATGATCGCAAATTCTATGCAGGAGGGAGATTTGGTTCATACTAACAGAATACCTATACAGATAAAATATGTTTAGCCTGTGTAAAATAATATTTTGTAAATTTTATGAGTTTAAAGAAATCGGTGCCACACTTTCTTTGTTTACATTCTTAATAGAATAATTGTTTTATAAAAAAAACAATATCTATAAATTACAGTTTTCAAATTTTATAAGCTCCAAAAATGATTCCACACACTTCCTTTGCTTACAAGCTGAAAAGAGTACCTTGCTTTATATTGACAAACTAGTTAAGCAGAACGGAAGAAAGAATTATATTTTTTGTTGAGACATAGTGACTAATTTAATATCTTTTAGTCCTCGATCTGGCTGTAGTTTTGTAGGATAATTTGAGTTCAGAAATATTGTTTATGAGATATTCATATTAGGTATGCAGGTATTCTGGTTGTGTTGTCATCAAAGACAGATGGTTGTAGCTTCGTCATGAAAAATGTTTCTTTTTACACTTTCTTGTTTCACATGGAAACATGGACATTATTTTCTAATTAATATTTTAGTTATTGGCATGCCATGAGAACTGTTATTGATCATTGAGAATTTCTGTCATTTTAAATTTATTATTACAAAATAGAGGTATCTGGATATTTTCCCTTGAGTGAAGTGTTGTTATATTATTTTGAAAATGAGCTTTTATGAAAAGTGATTGTCTATGAAACCTTGCTCATATTTGATCAAAGATGGCTTTTTCAATTTGTATCTGACTGATTGATAATATATGTTTCTCAGTTTTTTATAACCTGTGTGTCATAAACCTATTATCAAAAATATACATGACATTAAGTACCGGCTTCACAGCACACTGCGAAATAACTAATTATAGAACGTAACGGAATACCTGATCAGTTGTCATTAATATCCCTAAAAATATTATATATATATATATATATATATATATATATATATATATATATATATATATATATATAATAGAAGACTCATCAAACGTACCTAAATTTTTCCCCCAAAGTGAAATCATAATTGCGAAGCTCAAAAGCGTTGACCAGAATTTTCCAAAGTTCATTTTTACTGCAGAGATAATTAGTCGTCGAATATGTGGCAATAAATGCATATTAAATAGAATTTTTATTTTGGCCTTTTTCTGGACATTTTTGTGGCACAAAGGAGGTCAGTGGGAACACTTCCTGACATATGGGTGCACTGAAATGGCTTCAGTGTAGCTACAAAAAATGAAGTCAATCTAGAATGAATATAATTTGCATATATGTGGACTCGAACCATGGAAGACAAGAACTTGATGGCCGTGTGGTTTAAAGTGCGTCACTGTAGTCCTGAGTCCTCGTCTTCTGTGGTTCGAGCCCATGCGACGACGAACTTATTATCAACTAAAAAATTCCCCTAGGGAAACATGTAGGAAAATATATTATTTCTGAGATAGAGCGAATTGGATATTAAAAAGACGTTTGTAGCTTAATGCTTGCATACTAAAGCAAGGTGATGTGATAAAATTCATTCATAATATATATACAGTATATATATATATATATATATATATATATATATATATATATATATGTGTGTATATGTGTGTATATGTGTGCGTATGTATGAATGTATGCTTATATACTGGTCATTCATACACACAATTAAGCTATGTTTGTATGCATTTATACACAGATATATCTGCATAAACCTAAGAATCTATAAATATTTATTTGTGTGACCATAATATATTGGCAAATACAGTATGTGTGTACGACTGCCAACAAAATGTATGTATGCTCAGTCTACTGGTCACTGATACTATCTAATTATCCTCGAGTTTAGTAAATGATTAACTAAACACAGATATAGTTTCATGCAAACCTTCGTGAATCTGCTCCGTTTTCAACGATTTTGTTATCGACTGTCGAAAATGAACGGGCAATCAATAACAGCATAAAAAAACAATCGTTTATAAAAATAACGGATTTTGATATTGAGCTTCAACTGCGTTCCTGAACGGGGTTGGATTTCAGATGACCAACGAAAAATTCATATTCCGAAAATTACGAGTTACGTTCTTTTCAGACTTTCATGAACCGTGGTTTATTTCTGAGAATCCTCGAGTTTAGGAAACAGAATCTAATGGAGAGAAGTTTTCTATATAAACAAAATAAAAAAGTTAAAACAAAGCAACTGAATTCATAAAAAGTACACAGCATATGATATTGAATTGCACGACTTTTCGTAAAAACGGGCAGGATGTCAAATAACGAAAACTGGGAAAACATTTTTTCAAAAGTTCTCTTAAAAAAAACAAGATGTAATTTTAAAATGGTTTAGACTTTTGAAAATTAAAATGATAATTGAGCTGGTAATTTCACAGCTAATTTAACCACAATGGTAATTGAAGAAGAATTATCTTTACTAATAAGACCTTTTCAACTAACAAAAATTGAGCATGGATAGAAATTTAAGGAAACTGCAACAAAATTGAATTTTTGTTTTGCTTTTGTAAATCTAAGTTTGATTTTACAAATCAAAATGATTTGTGACAGACTTAATAACTGACTTTTTGTGAGAAAGGAGTGTGAACTTTAATCACTTGTCTGAATGAGTAAAGTATAATAAAAATTTTGTCGTTAAATTCAAATCAAATTATCTGCTTCATTCAAATGTAAAAGTTATGTCATCTTCATATGAAATTGAAAGTATGCATAATGCTTGTCGTAAAATAACCTGATGTCATCAAATTATCATTTGTTCTCCCAATTGGGAAATGAGTTTTTTTCTTTCTGTGTTGGTTTTCTGCCTCCTGTAATTATTAACTTTTTCATCAAACTTTTGTTTAAATATGAGTTTTTTTTTTACTAAATAGGTTAATCTTACTCATTATTTTTTTTATATGAATCTTTATTTTACTAAACAGAGTGACTTATTCTTACTCAGATTATTAATTTTTTTTTAAATATGAATCTTTATTTTACTAAATAGGGAGTTTGATTTTACTCAAATTTATATTTTTTTTTAAATATGAATCTCTATTTTACTAAATAAGGAGTTTGATCTCACTCAAAACCTAAAGTTTCTTCAGGCCTCAAACTGACACTTATGCACAAAGTCTCATTACTCTCTTGAACGTGTCTGTGGAAAGGTGCTTAGTGTGTCTAGTGTTGTATTTGTATGAACTCTGGTAACTTTGGTTACAAACCACGTTCTCGCTTTCAAGGATTTCCTTTGGTTTAGGCTGCCACGTGGATATTGAGACCATCGCAGATATAAGCTACAAAGGAAGACTTCTTAATTAGGTCGTTTGAATTCTCCGGGAGACACCGTGATACAAAGCATATGATGGGCGTGTATTGCAAGTTCTCTCTCTCTCTCTCTCTCTCTCTCTCTCTCTCTCTCTCTCTCTCTCTCTCTCTCTCAGCTAAAACAGTAAATTCACAGGGAAATTTCCCTGTTATTACAATTCAAATGTTCCTCGTTTTTGTCAACCTTTTTAACCCGAGGTTTCTTTTAATTTTTGTGTTTGTTTGTTGTCTTAGTTGAAGGGTGTTCTTGTATCGTCCGTCTGGTTTTGTTTGTTTGCTATTTGTTATTCTCTGTCGAATCTAGAGAATCAATGTTTATAGAAAATTAATGACATTACTATCATTTTGGGATTTTCTGAATTTTTTTAAAGAAATGCGAGGTATAATAACAAATACCCTTTACAGAACTTTCTATCAGGGAACTCTGCTTTTAAATAAACCTTTGTGTCCACTGTTGTATCTTTAGTGTTCTATATTATAAAAGATAATGAACAAGAACTGTTTTTGCTTGGATCCTGTGGGAAATTACAGTTAATTCTGCTTTCCAGTCTTTCGAATTCTTAAAAATAAAATAAGAGTTAAGGCAATATGGTTTACTGTTGTCTTCAGTATGAATTATCCTGAACGTATCTTCATTTCAGTCGTACAGGAATTCATTGCTTTTCTCTTTCTCTCTCTTTTTTTCTACATATATACATATATATATATATATATATATATATATATATATATATATATATATATATATATGTATATATGTGTGTGTGTGTGTGTGTGTGTGTGTGTGTGTGTGTGCGGCTAGTGTGTGTGTATGCACATGGTTCTGCGGTTAGAATGTTCACCTTACCAGATAAAGACATTAAAGTTCGGTTCCCATTTTACTTATGCTGGCATAATTGGTGAACAACGTACCTGGTAGCCAGACAGATGTGGTGGTCACAAGAAGGGCTTGATGAGGTAAGAAAATAATGTAATTTAATATAGGCCTAAAAAGCCTGATTACACTCTAACTAATCAAAAGGAGTTTAATATTTATTGAAGACAGAGTAATTTTAATTTAAACGTATAGTATAACATTAACTTCATATAGCATTCTATCGAAAGTAGCCCTTTATTAAGAACGGTGAAGAAAGCGTTATTCTAATTAAAAACATTTAGTCTATGAAACGCAGTTTGATGAAAAAGAAACCGTTTCCTGTTTAATCATTTCACCTAATGAACGCCCCCTTCCTAAGTTAACCCTCAGATCCTGGAGACTGGGTACGTTCAGATAGTTCTCGAAAGCAAAGGCGCTTTTATGACGGCGGGTCTCGCTCAAATTCGTAATGTCCTTTATGCGAGTGCGCGCGTTACTTTCTTAACAAGAATAGCTGGTCATAATCATGATAATCATTGTAACAATGGAATGCTGATGCTGTTAAAATTATTTTCCTTTTTTAGGTTCTGAGTCGTTCTGTGGTTTATTACAGAGGCAGGAATTATGTGGCTTCTAACAGGCACAATGAACCTCAGTTTGTCAAGATTAACTGTTGCATCAGCCAGGATACATAGAGAGAGAGAGAGAGAGAGAGAGAGAGAGAGAGAGAGAGAGAGAGAGAGAGAGAGAGAGAGAGAGAGAGAATCTATAGTAATTTAGAGAAGGTATTCAGTTACACACACACACACACACACACACATATATATATATATATATATATATATATATATATATATATATATATATATATATATATATATATATATATATATACCTGGCGTAAATGAAAGATGTTTTCGAACTGGATGGTTTATTTTTCATAAAACTTACAATTTTATTGGTCTGATGGATTATTTCTTCTATTTTCTTTTCGTTTCCTTTAACTGTTGATATGACCTTGAATAACAAAGTCTTCGTTACTTCTTAGTTCTTTAAAACAATGGAAGAAAGTTTTTTAACAACTATTTATCCCTCGAACAAGATGACAAAGAAAATAGTTTTGATCTCTTTTAAACAGTCTTTAGAGATCACCTTAGCAAATTTTATGGTCATTGTGATTGCGTGAGATTATTTTGGGTAGAATAATTCCTTCAGTTCTCTATTTAATAAGAAATTCTTGAGAGAAGAAGAAGCTGCATCTTTCCTTGAAGCCTTTTGTGTTGTTTACACGCCATCAATTCTTTCTTTCATCTTAGCTGTCAAAGGGACACGTGAGACTTATCATCCGTCTTCTGGGGTATTGCTGTCATATTTTGTTCGTTCTCTCTCCCTCCCCTCTCTCTCAACCCCAACCCCGAGAAAAGGGTTCAATTTCAGGCCATTCGTTTGATCTATAACCCCAATTTTACGTCGTCTGTGTGTGTGTGTGAGTGTCTGTTTGTGTGTGTGCTGAAGAAGGAGGTTCTCTCTCTGTCTCTATTCTATGTGAGTATATACACACACATATATATATATACATATATATATATATATATATATATATATATATATATATATATATATATATATATATATATATAATATTATATTATATTTATATATATATATATATATATATATATATATATATATATATATATATATTTATATTGTATATATAACAATATATAACCCAAAGATCTCATACAATTTACCATGATCAGGGACTAAGTAGTCAACCAAGATATGGGTTTTTAATTTTTATTTCTGGCCCTTTTCGCAAAGAACGCTGCCAGATCACAGCACATAAAGGAAAACATTTAGTTATCAACATGACATAATCTTTTACTGAGTTTGGCAAAAAATAATACATTAAAACAAAATCTTCAAACTTTTATTTACCAAATCATAGAATTAAATCATCAAGGCTAAAAGAACAAATTTACAAATTAAAAACACATGAATATAACTTTGATTTTAAAGTCCCAAAAATTACACAAAACTGACATTAAAACGAAACCATTTAAAAAGCACCTTGCTTACATGTAAAATTTGAAGGCTGAATGATTCGGAAAGGAGGCGAACTTGCGAAGAAAAGTGGCTCATGGAAGAGTACAGCTGTACAGAGAGAAGAAAATGTTCAACTTGGGCGGAGGAACTGCTTAATAAATAATGAACTCTAAGAAAAGCTGAATTCTTCTCGATTTAAACGCTTGTTTTCCTTGGCCTCAAGACAGGATTTGTGCAGAATAAAAATAAGGGTAATACAAATTTTTGTGTGATTTCTGATATTAGAAAATTTGGGATTGGATTAATCTGCAGCCAGTACAATGCCTGAATACCCTATGTGAATCAGCTTTGACCTTGAAATGGCTTAGTCGAACCTACGTAAGTTTCCATTTGACAAACACAACTGCTATTTTGTATTCGACTGAAGGATTGCATTATTGGGCAGATCATACAGTGTCTTTATGATTTAAAAGTGATCCTATTGTATATATATTTTTATAATTGAAATAACTTATAACATATTAAAGTATTTTTAATTGCAGACTTGAGACTACTAAATTTGTCATCTTGGATGTATGGAATAATGGCATATATTTATTTCGTGGAATGTGCTTATGGAAGGGGATTCCATAGTATTCAATTTAGAAAATTCTTGCACAGAAATAACCCCAAAAGAGAATCTTTATTAATTCATGCTAAAAATATATATTCCATGTGTTTTTAATTTGTGTTGTTTTACCTAGTTATTAATTTATTGAAAAAAATTTTGTAAGTGATTTTCTTACGAAACGCGTCCAATAAATGTATTACCTTTTAATGAACACCTTATTTTTGGAAGTTTGAATTTCAGATCAATGTCCTTCTATGTGGTTTTGTTGCATATGACAAGGGTTCTCCATCTTCTGAATATATAATAATAATAATATATATATATAATAATAATATATAACTTAGTACATATGTATTTGATGAAGAAATTTATATGTTTGTAAGACCAAATGTTATTTAGTAAAAATATTATATATTTTAAAGAAAAATATAATTATATAAACTATATTTTTATATATATAAATATATTTAAATAAAATATAATATATATATATTTAGTAAAATAAAGGTATATATTTAAAGATAAATATATAGTCTAGTAAGATTATATATATATTTTAAATATAAAAATATATTTATAAAAATATATAATATATATATATATATATGTATTTAGAAAACCAATACAGATTTTATAAAAACATATTTATATATAGGAGAACAAATAAATATATTTTGATGATATATGTATATTTATACAGAACATTATTAATAATTGTATCTTCTATTTAGGTTGAAGGAGATGATATAACTGCAATTTTCATTTGAATTAATGATGTTGATGCTTTATAAAATTGTTTCTTTTCTTATCTCTTCTGACAAGTTGCAAATTCTGATAACCCCATCTCTGTATTCCATGAATCTTCAGTTATATTTATAAATCATAATATATGTAAATCAAATAGATTCATAAATATAAAATAAAATATTAAATTATGTTTATATAATTTTCTATCCATGCTTTATGTTTATCATTAAAAAGGTCTTATTAGTAAAGATAATATTTATATATATTAAATATATATATTAAATTAGCTGTAAATGAACCAGTTGTATATTTATATATATATTTATATAATATATAATCTAAACTATTGTCATATATATATATCTATGGTATTTAGAATTTTGATATAATATATGGATATATATTTTCCTATATTATATATATTTGATCCTATCCATTTATATATATAATATATATATATATATATTTATTTTTATATATTTATAATTCATTACTTTATTTAATATTTATATTTTTATATATTTATATAAATTATATATATAGTCTATATATATAATAAATATATATATATATATTTGAAATATATATATATATATATTTCGGAAAATATGAACATTTTCAGTCGTTGGAGATGTGATGGAAGAATTTTGGTTGTGAACGGTGCTGTCAATATCAACCCGTCACTTTTGTGAATCGTTGTTTATTCAGCAAATAGTTGATCATCTCAGCAGTCAATGACAACACGTTGATAACGGCCGAGCCTCATATGACCAAGTTGCAATATGTGCGTACATGAGTTCGTGTTTACAGAATCTATGATTTTGTGTCTAATTCTGCCCAAAAATTTTAGTTCGGTCGTTCATTAGCGGAACTTTTGCGAGATCGTGAAGACATTATCTTTGAGTGTGGCAAGCTCTTAGAATTGGCAGAATAAGGTTACAGTTCAGACTCTTCGTTTTTCTAAGAAAATTGTGGACTTATGGTCTTTACCATATTTCAAGACATTTTTGAACTTGTGTGGGAAGTGGATGTAGCATTTTACCATTTCAATATTCTATTTTATTGTGTTCTATATTTTACCAGTATGCTATTTACTCATGCATTTTAGACTTTTCATTATTGTGTTTTGAACTTGCATATTTTTGGGAGAGTATTATTTTGTGACTTAATTTTTTCGACAGATGTCATGGAGTTGTGGTGGTTGTGATGACTTTGCATAGGCTGTTAACATGATGTTATCATGTTGGTGATAACATAGAGAAAGACAGACGCAAACCTTTGCAATGTCTATTGTTTTTATGTGGGAGACTTGAGACTAGACTTTACAAAGTCTATAATGGAATATGTGAGAATTTTTGAATTTGCAGGCTATTAGCCATAATCAAATTTTTAGTTGGACTGAGACTAAATCTTGAGTTAGATGTTTTCTTACATGACAATTTCATTTATGATGCATTTTAATCTTTGCTTTGTTTATTCATTACTTGTTGAGTTGTTTTAAATAATAAATCTATTTTTGTAGGAAAGATTGAGTTTTCCTTATAAAACCATTTCATTTCTTTAATGTGGAATGCGAGAACGAAAGAGATCT
Organism: Macrobrachium rosenbergii; assembly: GCF_040412425.1. Classification (NCBI taxonomy): domain Eukaryota; kingdom Metazoa; phylum Arthropoda; class Malacostraca; order Decapoda; family Palaemonidae; genus Macrobrachium; species Macrobrachium rosenbergii. Next base: position 5,064,154 of record NC_089755.1, read on the forward strand.
TTGTGAATAAGGAGATGAAACGAGAGTGCCCATGGGAAATTAAAGACCGACAAAGAGAGAGATAATAGAGAGAGAGAGAGAGGTGAGAGAGAGAGAGATGAGAGGAGAGCTGAGCACTAATGTTCAGGGTGAGATACCACTTCTGAGAAAAAGACTCTGCTGTTAAAAGAGAGAAAAAAGGGCTGAACCCCCATCTTTATTCGCCTTTTGAAGACAGACCAATCGGTGCTGTCTTTATTCCTAAGAACAATTGTATTCTTATCTGTTTTAATAGTTGTATATATATATATATATATATATATATATATATATATATATATATATATATATATATATATATATATATATATATATATATATTGTATATATATATATAAAGTATTATGTTTTGCATATGTATGTGTGTGTTTAAAGTGTAATCTCCATCAATACTCCTCCCCTCTCTGCCTGCCTATCTGTCTGTCTGTTTGTCTGTCTCTTGAATCCTGGCCGTTCCTTCTCCAAATGACACCTCGTGAATCTTGTGGTGTTTTTAAGAGGACTAAATCGATCTATCCATCCAATGCTCAAGTTTCTCTCTTGCCACAAGAGCTTCCTGCGAAAGCATCGTGTAAAGAACAAGGATCAAGCACTGAAAATATTCAAAGGAAGTTGAATTGCTTATTGAAAAAATAAATTTAATTTAGTCATATCATAATCATTCCTACACTTTAAGAAACATTTAAAGTGGACGCTATCAATTTACTCCGATTCGAAACGATTTGGCTTACATAAAATTTTACCATCAACATGCTTTTTGCACCAGTATACATAACCTTTTCCACTAGAGAAGTAAGTTATTCTAATAAAAAATTTCAGTTTCAAGTAAAAACATAATAAAAATGCAAATTATTCACTCACATTTTGACCTCACGGTAAAAGTCCTTGACTTATACAAGTATTCTGACACAGAATGGAATGCTTACAGCTGAAGAAAGTTAAGAACATGAACAAAATAAAGGGTAACTGGAAAGCAGATAAATATATATACTTTAACACTGATTTGCACGAAAGAATTTAGCCATCAGGCAAAGATCAAGATAGGAAATAGCCATTTAATTCTTTCTTCTTATGATGTCATGTACTTGTTGTCTTCATAAAAGTTACCAAAAGTCCTATCGAATGTTCCTGAATACCTATTGAGCTGTTATCTCATTTCACTTTACATATAAAGTAAGTATTTTAATCAGAAATATAGTATGACAATGACAGGAAATGATTTACATATAAATTCACTTCGCGACAATCTTTGATAAAAAAAAAATTTTTTTTACCATTCATCCAACAAAGACTTCTTCATTTCTCAATATATTCATATTTTGGGGGGAAATTCAGAGGTCTTAAATAGTATCATGCTGAAATGATATATGTGTCATGTGAATATGATAAATAGTTTTCATGAAGATTAATATTCTGGGACATCAAATGCCCGTAGTGAAAACCAGAAGCCCCTGACTTTGCAAGTTATTAAATCTGAACATACTCTTTACAATATGATATTCCGTTCCATTTCTCTCTCTCTCTCTCTCTCTCTCTCTCTCTCTCTCTCTCTCTCTCTCCTGACGTATTTTTTCGTTGGGAATATTGAAGGAAAATATTCTAGATATAACTTAAAATCTTGATTTTGCTATATATTGAGAACTGTTGTTGACATAAGAAACTTGAGTAAATGATTTATGAAAATGTTGTGACATTTTCACTTTAAATTCTCAGTTGCTGACAGAGACTCTTACTTAAAGTCAGTTTCGTTCTGAAATGTGATGAATTCGTTTATTTGCTTTTGGATTTTGTAACGATAATTATCATATTGCACTAGGAGAGAGAGAGAGAGAGAGAGAGAGAGAGAGAGAGAGAGAGAGAGAGAGAGAGAGAGAGCAACACAATGTCCAACATTAATAACATTGATCAAAGTTTATCACAATATATTAATAATAATCTTTCAATTTTTTTTTCAGAAGCTCTGCATCGTCTCGGTTTTGGAGAGTGTTAATACATAATTCTTTTACTGAAAGGTGTTCATTTTTATTATTATCTTTTTAAGTTCTTAATAATGTTAAATATCTTTTGGGGGGGAGTTCTGCCCATTTCCTCTGCGATTTGCTCTTAGTTCTGTGACCTGAACTCCTCACAAAATCTTACTTGTTCCTAAATTTGTTGTTTTGTTTGCTTTTGGTCCAATGTGACTGGTTTTATTGTGCTATTGTTATTATAACTATGATTATGAAAAATTTTATTGGATTTAATTTCTTACCTATTGAGTCAGTATTATCATTACAAACCTATCAATGTTCTTCCACAGAGCATTCATGAATTGCAAAAAATACTTTATTTCAATACTGAGCCATTCATTTTCCATTTTTTTCACTCATCTTTACTAATAACTCACTGTTTATACAACACTAAGATTTCAAAACTAGTTTCTTGAAGATGCGTTTGAGCATTCATTTATATTTTAATAACTGATGCTGAGGAGATATGAACCATCATTAGAAGCATTGATTTCTTATTATTTTACATTTTCACAACACTATAACTTTTCCAAAAGACTTTTAGTTTCTTTTTACTTTGGCATAGGAATCCAGAAAACGTTTTTAAAAATCATTCAAAAGCTGAACAGTCAAAACTCACTGAGCTTTGAAAACTGCCACCAATCCCCAAATAAAATTTTTTGATAATTTTTGCTTAATTTGGCAATTGTTTCGCAGTGCATTATACAGCTCATATGGATCAAATTCTTAAAAATTATTTAAATATCTATTAAAAATAATGGAATTAGACCTTTTCGGATTCTGAAACTTTGAATCTGAGTTCTGGAATTTTTTTTTTTTTTTTTTTGCTGAAATTTTAGATCATTCTATCGAGATTTTTTAAACGTAATATACAGTTCATATGGATCAGTTGTAAAAACTTTGTCTAAATACCTTATTGAAAATAAGTGAATTAGACCTTTTCAGAGTTGTACAGCTTTAAATCTGAGTTTTGTAATTATCTTTTTTATTTTTTGTTTTTTCTGTTAGCGACCCTTGTTATTCTGAACTCATTTGTAAAAACATTATGGGTGACACCAGGAAACCCCATATAACATCAGTACATAGGATCTTAAACATCACTCGGACAGGGTATCGGCCTAGCAGCCTCATCCCAACACCACATGCCTAAACCCAACGGGGCAGCACCTTCTGAAGTGTTCCCTTCTAAGAGAAAATGTTTATGGTGAAACAAGCCTTCATCATGGGCGAAGACAGTCCGTACAAACAGTTTCTGGGAAGAACTGCCACAATATTTTGGTCCAATGAATAATTTGCTTTAAAAAGTATATCTTAGTTTAACCAGACCACTGAGACTTATTTTACGTGGCTAAGAACCAACTGGTTACCTAGCAACGGGACCTACAGCTTATTGTGGATCCGAACCACATTATGACGAGAAATTAATTTCTATCACCAGAAATAAAGTCTTCTAATTCTTCATTGGCCGGTCAGAGAGTCGAACGCTGGGCCAACAGCGTGCTAGCCGAGAGCACTACCCACCCCTCCACTGAATGGCATTAACCATTTATGTATGTATGTATGTTTGTGTGTGATAAATATCTTTATATGTCAATAGATAATGTAACACATGAGAGCATGGACTTAATACAAAACACAGTCAGAATTTATAGAATTTAACGAGAAATGTCATCGACAAACAGACATTGTGGAACTGCAGAGATGATATTGACATTCGCATCCAAGGTGAAGAGATACTGAATGCATAACCGATGCTCGCATCTCTTATGGCAACGCTTAGCTGACTCCTGTTTGTGTTGCTTGATCTAATATCTCTTCGAGTTTGTTTATGATAAAAGATGTAAAACGTACTCAAGCACACACATACAAATGACTAACAACGTGTATTGACCGAAAAATAAATGTGATAAATGTGCTCATTATAATTCTCTTCTTCTCTGGAGTTTCTGATGGAATTTATTTTCCATGCTAGACTTATTTTGACGTTTATTTTTACGGGAGACTTTTCTGAAGGATGGAAGTTGGAAAACGCAATTGATGATGCGTAAAATATTTAAAATATTGGATCCGATATCTACCATGATATTTCAAAGCTTTGGCAGTATTGAAGTTAATACCAATATTGTTATTATTTATCTTCGTCTGGAGTCTAAACAGAATTATTATTCCACTTACGGGTTTTTTTTATTCTTAAATACCTTTGACGATGTTAAGGTTAAAAATTTGACAGATTTTAGCATACAGTGGGTGTCGAAGAGAATTTATAATTCCTTACAGAGAATTACTGGAATTGCTTAGCGATGGCAGCTATTATGAAAAATGAAAATTCATAGAAAATCATAAATCACATTGAAAAAATAGCCAGTTGTCAAAACAAAAGATCATCATAGTCCAAAACTTCACTCTAAAATAAACTCCACAGAATGTACAACCTAAAATCGTTTTAAATAACCAAACCCCAAGAGAAAATCCTGTGAAATTATAAGCCAACGCGACTGACACATTTCGAACCTGACGACGGAAGTTGAAGACCAGAGACTAAGAGACGCCACTGAATACAAACCAAGATTGAATACAAACTGGGATTGAATACAAAGTAAGACTTAAGAGCACCAAAGAACACCTGGGTTGGAACAGAATTCCCAGATTTTCCTGAGTATTCCATTCCAATTTTTCTTCAGCCAGGAGTAAATTATAAAAGGCGATAGGACTCTCAAACCACATCCAGTGAAGGGAAGCTGTTTTATCATATCTGGGTAGAGTCTGAAGAAGGTGACGAGAATGAAAAGACTGAATAATAGAAAGTGTTAGGAAAT
>NC_089755.1:5074017-5111517 GCF_040412425.1 Macrobrachium rosenbergii
GTCCCAAAACCTGAAAAAATTGTGAAAAATCTGGTGATAATGATCTGCCCAAACTCAGGGCATTTTCAAAGATAGCTGCCATGGAAACAGCAAACCCATCACTAATCATGACTGCCAAACCAAACCTGAAGGGAAATTTCACAATCACCCCAAAGAATCAAGAAACTGGAATTCTTGAAAAACACCCCTGAGCTTGTTATGCTTAACCCTGCTGAATGATTGATGAAAGCAGTAGTTGGCAACTACCCAACCGAATTACAACTCACCCTTCATGAGTGCAGAGAGGTGCATTAGCACAAGGTCAAACCGCCCTACTCAAAAGGTGATATGCACCTTTAAAGGACCCATGCCCTCTCAGATGAATCTAGGAATCTGGGGACTCTTCCCAGTGGAAAACTACACCCCAGAACCTTATGATGTTCAAGTGCCATCGGTTTAGGCACCACTAGGAAATATGCACAGGGGTCGAAATCTGCAGCATATGTAGCCGCCGACACCCAACAAAAATCTGTTTGGCCAGATTCAAAGCTGGCCTGTTGCCAACCCTTATGTTGCCCACCATGGCTAACTGAAGAGGAAAGCACCATGCCTGGCACAAGAAATGTCCTGGCTGGCTCCAGCGCATTGCATATATATATGAAAGGTAAAATACAAAACACTAGCGGATCCAGAAAAATTTCAAGGGGCCACCAATTTTAAATATTATATATATATATATATATATATATATATATATATATATATATATATATATATATATATATATATATATATATACATATTATATATTATATATTATTAAGATTATTATTATTATTATTGTTTATTTTTCTCAAAATTGTATTATTTCTATAATAGATTTTTTATTTTTCCCATTTTCATATTTCTCATTTATATTATGATGTCAATCTTCAATATTATTATTTTGATATCATTTTTCATCTCACATGCCCAGGTAGCCTGATCCTAGTGGTACAAAACCATCTCCCCCCTCCTCCTGCAAACACTTCCAATCATTACCCTCCTCTTCCCAATCCACTTCCTCAAACCTCCTCTCCCTCCAAAACCACAGAGACAACCCTGACCCACTAGACAGCAAGGCCCTCTTCCTCCCCTCCAAGGCTACCTTTCCCCCCCAACTCATCACCCCCTCCCAAGCTACCCCTCTCCTTTTCCAGTCTATACTTCACCTTCCCCCTACATTCCGACCTCTCCTTCTCATCTTGCACCTCCATTCCTATCCCTCCCAGAACTGTACAACTCTGTCTCTCCAACCCCCTACTCACACAACAGAACATGCCTCAAATATTACTCTACCTCCTTACACAAGATGCACTCGTATCATCAGGGATTACAACACAGACAACCCAGTGACTGAGTGGAAATTCAACAAGGACAAAATCATACACTTCGTGAAGAATATTATGACTGCCTTCACTGAATTGGCAGAAATCCCATTCACCTAAACCCTTACTGAAAAAGCCATCAGTCAGATCCTCAATAAGACAATGTCCTATCAATCACATTCATGAGCACAGACAGCGACACCGATTCCACCACCAGCTCTGACACAAACCCAAAAGACCCCCTCAATAATGACAGGGAACTGCTGAAAATACTTCAATGGAACATTCTCGACATATGCTCCAAATTTGCTTTACTGCAGTTGCAAATATCCCTTGGAAACCATGATATCATTACTCTGCAAGAAACACTCCTTAGAGAACACCTGTCCTTTTCCTTCAAAGGATACAATGTATACCAGACACCTCACACAGACTCTACAAGAGGGCTCCTAACACTGGTCAAAAACAGTATTCCCTCCTCACAGATTCCAAGCATAGACTGTGGACCAGAAGCAGAAATATTAAGCATCAAAATCATTCTAGAGGGCACAACTGTTACAATCTACAATGTTTACAGAGCACCAAATAGCACCCTAGAAGCAGATGCACTTTTTGATGCAGCCTCCTGAGAAAATGCCCTTATTACAGATGATTTCAATGCACACCACCCCTTCCTTAAGTCCAGACAACAAACCAACCCTGCAGGACGACACCTGCACTTTCTATTCCAGGAATTCCCAGAAGTAAAATTGTTGAACAGTGCAATGAGCCCACTCATCTACACAGTGGTAGGCTGGACCTCACTCTGGCTTCCAAAAACCTGCAGGAAGGGCAATATGGGAACTGCTCCCCGTTCTTATCTGTGACCACTTTGCCTTGCAGACAAGGTTACTGTTAAGGAGTCTCCCTTCCCCTCCTCTTCCCCCTCCCAGATGGAACCCTGAGTTTGCAAATTAGAACTCTTTCGAAAATCACATTACTAACTGGTCCACAGAATACATAAATCATTTTCTGCAGGATGTTTGTACATTTCAACAAAATTTCTGCAACAACATAACTAGTGCCGCTAGAGTGTCCATGCCAAAAAAAGAAATATCCTACCACAAATACAAAGCACAAAGATGCCTGGTACTACAACACTCAGATAAAGGAGATGAACAAAAGAGTAAACCAAGTGAGAAAACTCTTCAGAAGGTACAGAACAGACAGCTTGCATGCCACACTGATTGAAGTCTCAGCTCACTCTGCTCAGGTATCCAAAGAAGTGAGACAAGTTTCAATGGTGCAGACAAGTACACCATCTCACACCCATTGCCAAGCTGTGGAACTGGTTCAACAAAGTCTCTGGTAAAAAGAATTTCATAAATGTCCCTCACTCTGACCCAAAAAGTGAAGCTGACAGAGTCACACAGCATTTCGCGGACTGGACGAAGACTGTCAACCTCTCCCTTGACACTCAGCGATGCCTAAGAGCATTAGAACATCTCAGAAGCAGGAGTGTACTTGAAGCCTGCAACACCCATGGCAAAACAGACTCTCCCTTCACCATGGAGGAATTCAACTTTGCATTAAAGAAAGCAAAGGATACCACACCTGGATCTGACCTTATAATCTACAGCATGCTCAAGAATATGGGCAAATATGCAAAGACAGTATACCTAATGCTGATCAACAAGACTTATGTCGAAAGAATCAGACCGGGGAAATGGAACCAGCAGGACATAAACCCAATTCCCAAACCAAAACAGCCAGACACCTACAGACCCATTGCTTTAATTAGCTGCACAAAAAGGGTAGCTGAGAGGATGGTCCCCAATAGACTACTCTAGAAAGCAGACCCCCTACATCCATGTATCTATGCATACAGAAAGGAAATTGGAACTCATGAATACATAACTGATGTCCTGTCCATAGTAAACGAAAGAAAAAGCCTTAATTGTCTTTCTCGACCTTGAGAAAGCCTATGAGTTGGCAAATTCCACTGTTATACTCTCTTCACTTGTTCAAAAAGACATAAAAGGTAATCTCTTAGCATGGTGGACACAAGAGTACACTCAGAATTGAGAAACGAGAGTCTACTTTGAAGGAGCCCACTCTGAGTTCATTGAACATGAAAATGGGACCCCACGGGGAGGAATACTCATTCCCTTTCTCTTTAATGTCCTCATGGAAAATCTTGCTACACAAAATCTACCCAAAGGAGTAGAAATCTTCATTTATGCAGATGACATCTCCCTAGTGTGGCCCCAGCAACTAGGCGACATTCAGCTGCAGCAAACCCAGCAATCACTATACTTGATTGAAGGAAAGTGCAAAGAACTTGGCCTCAAAATCAACACTGACAAAACTAAAGCTATTGCCATCAAACACACTCGCCCACCCAATAATCTCTCCATCATGGGAAAACCCATAGAATGGGTGAGAGACTTCATGTACCTGGGAGTGCATATAAATCATAACTCTCGCTGGTAAATGAAATACAGCATTTTAAGCCGAAGACCAAATGTCACCTAAATGTGATGAAAAGAATCACTTCACTTTGCCAAGGTGCATCGAGTCATCTATATTCAGACCACCCGCTCTGTAGTGTAATATGCGGTGCCAATGCTCACAAAGATGACACACCTTCAGGTCTGCTAAATTGAAGTGATTCAAAACGATGCAATGAGAATCATTGCAGGTGCCCAAATGTGGACAAAATTCTGCCTACTCAGAAGAAGAAACCAACCTTCTCCCTCTCCCTTCCAGAGTTGATCAAAGAAATGCCCTCACCAATGTCAAAACTTTGAAAAGCGGTAGGCATTGGCCTTTGAGGAACAAAATAACTAGAATCCTAAACTTGCATGAGGAACTCAATCCTCCCAGGAATTATATGGGGAACCTCCTCGCCACTCTGAGGAGGATGAACATGCAAGAAACTGCTGCTGAAACTAAGAGAGAAACACCCAGCAACAACTGTGTTGAGCCCCCTCCTTGGCCTCCCACCCCCTTCAATTTCCATTTCACTCTTCTCCTGGCAAACAAGGCACACTGCTTTCCGGCACTTCTCAAACAAGCTGCACAAGCAGCCATAAACAACACAGCTGCTCCTAATCTTTACTACACAGGTTCAGTGGACCGAAATATACCAGCAGCAGCTGCAGCAGTAGTCTCCTCCTCCCTAAAAGCAAGCTGGAGACTTTCAAAAACAATGTCCCACCCTGCAAATGTAGCTTGTTGGCACCCAAAAGGTGCTGGAAGACTCCCTATACCAGGCAGGAAACACAACAATCACACGGATTCAAAGTGTGCAATTCTCGCTATAAAGAATCAATCACACACTGAAAATGTCCACATCCTAACCAGCGTTCATCAGAGCAATGGAAGGCAAATGACAGTGAATTGGATTCCCAGTCACATAGGAATCCAAGGAAATGAAGAGACAGATCAACTTGCAAAAAGCACTCTGCAATGCAATACAATCAATATTGCCCTAAATCAGTCCCTCATGCAAATGAAACAGAAAATTTTCAGGTACTGCCAAAATGAAGCCCACAGCAAAATTCGTCAGTCACTTCTTCAAGGATCCAGGTCTGCAAAATGGCATGTAGAAAACACCAAATTACGAAGTTTTTCTCTTTCCAGGAACATACCCAGAAGACTTGCAGTCATCATCAGTCGGCTATGGTTAGGTTATAATTGTGCACCTGGCAGTTAATCACTCTAGAAAACAGAGCATGCACATACTGTGAACAAGTAGTGGATGAGCCACTGGATCATTACCCATTACACTGCCCGGAGACTTTTCCGCTGAGGCGGAACTTCACAGAGGCCCCGCTAACAAGCACCAAACTGGTAACACACGTATCTGAAAACATTGAAGAATTCTCAGCGTTCCTCTGCACCTACCCACCATCCATTAAACAAAAACGAGCCCCATGCCAAACACTGCCTCAGATTACTCATCATCTCATATTTACCTTCTGCAAAAGTCTCTCTCTTTTTATTTACTTCTTTTCAGGCTGACGCAACGAACTCATCTCCATTGAGACCTTTTCAGAATCTGTACGGGTGACCCATGGCTCAATATCATCACAGCAACTGACCTGTCACCCCTAACCTACGTGTTTTATGACCTTCTTCCAATCAATTGCTTAGTCATGAGTCATATGCTTATCGCTTTATGATCACTAGCAGCATTATCAAACTTGTAAAGTTCCTTGGTTTTACTCTCATCTTACCATACAGTTTTTGTCTATCAAATTAACTCACACATCTATCTAATCATTCATGTCAGTGCTAGTATTCAAACTGAGAAGGTTGTTCATTTATTGAGTTAATTATTCATTTATTTAAATTTTAATTATTTTTTCACTCGTATGGATATATATTCTTATCTTAATTTTACCTTAGTCTCTTCCTTTAATTTATTCATTTATGTTTATTTTTTAACTGTTATTTTAATTTTCTCCCCCTCTCTCTTTTCCATGGCAACCCACCCCCACTAAAACGCACCTCTTAGACATCCATACTGCACCCCACTTCACCAAATGACTTACGGACTGCTCTATGAGCAAGGCCGTGATGGTACATAGCCGTCTCAAGTATAAGCCAAGAACATCTTCCATTAATTACAAAACACCAGCATCACCTCCCAGTCACCACCACCAATCTCCTGCTCACTCAATAAAGTCAGCTATGACCATGCTTTTTCTCTCCCTCACATCCTTCCCTTCCTTTCTAGTCTCCTTCTCTCAAGACTTAAAGTACAATCTGCTGTCGCTATGCCTTCATCTTAAGCATTACACTTAATCTGAAGGGAAGTTGAAGTCCCATCCTTTCTCTGCAACATAAGTTCCTCCCTTCCTTCCCAGCCTCTCCTACTCACTGGGACTTGCTGTCTGATGAGGAAGATGTAAGAGTAAGTAAAGGGAATACAGAAAGAATAGATCTCGCTTATTAAATAAGAAAAAATAATAGTAAATTACTAAACAGATGAAAAAAAAATTAAAGTGAAAGGAGAATAGTATTAGGGTAGTAATGCATTGCATCTTCGCTTGAACTTCCACAGTGCCAATTGAACGGCATTCTCAGTAGGGAGACTGCGCCACAGTCCAACGGTCTGAGGAATAAAGGACTTCATACTACCGCTATGGCTACTACTTCTTCTACTAAGTCTACTATACTACCACTTGAACGCCTTGAAACTGAAGGGAAAACCTGACAAGGCCTTTTCTGTCAATTTTTAGTGAATAGTCTTCCTAAATATCATTTCTGGCTGATGTTAATTAATACTGACTTATGTTTATTGATTCTCCTTTGGTTCAGACAGAGAACCTTTTCAAATCCCTGACACTAAAGCTTGGATAAGTCTTTGTCTCTCAGGGACACAAAGTTCCTCAAATACCTCCCAAGTTGAAAATGGGCTTCCTCCAAAATTCGAAATCACTTCAATATGTCAATTAAATATATACAGAAGATGATTCCGACTTTCAGTATTTGGGAAATATGGACGAATTAATGAGTAGTTTTCGGATAAGAAGGATGCATTCAGGAATAATTTTTGGAAAATATGAGTGAATTCAGGAATACTTATCGGACTATATGAATGAAATAAGTAGTTTTCGAAAACTATAAATGAATTCAGTAGTAGTTTTACCGATGCCTTTTCGTGTTTACGGCTTCTCACTTTACTTTTAAGTTAAAATTAGTTTCTTCACAATAATCAAACATTTTCTAAAAGGAATCATCTCAGCAAAGGAATATGTATACCAAGATGCCTGTTAAATTAACTTTGAAAAAATTCTGAAAAATTCTCTTATTGCAATGTTACCTCCAATTTAGTTCAAGTTCCCCAACGAAATAAATCCAGAGTGAAATAAAAAGAATAATAAAAAACAAACCAACAAACAGCAGTTTCATGTTGGTGTGATATGTTTAGGTGGTCAGTTAAGACACCAACGCTCTCGCACGTACGAGCACCAGAGGAAAGTTTCCCCAAAAGAACTTTTGTGGCGGAGTTTTTGTCAGGACTGATTTGCAGAAGACCTCCACTACTTACACCAGGAAACCCCCGTAGTGGGTAGCGCCGTCAGTGCACCTCACGCGGTGCACTGTAGGCTTTACTTAAGGTTCTTTGCAGCGTCCCTTCAGGCCCTATCTGCAACCCCTTTCATTCCTTTCATTGCACCTCCGTTCATATTCCCTTTCTTCTATCTAACTTTCCTCAACCCTCTCCTAACAATTGTTTCACAGTGCAACTGCTTTGAGGTTTCCCTCCTACTATACCTTTCAAACCTTTTCACCCTCAGTTTCCCTTTGAGCACTGAACGACCTCATAGGTCCCAGCGCTTGGCCTTTGCCTAAATTCTATACACTTTTCTACGCCAAGGTAACAGCAACGACAGAAAATGGAAAACATGGCAACATACATAAAATAAATCTCAGACTCACGAGAATTTTGCTTCCGCAAAAATTCCCAGTTCATTTTGAAACCTCGTTTCTGGGTGAATGTTCCCTTCGAGGCTAACAAGGAAAAGACAGATTTCCCTCGAGTGTTCGTCGAAATAATCATTCTGGTTCTGGGTCGTCATATGGGACTGTGTTTCTTTGCTGCTGCTGCCTATGAAACAACGAACTAATTTTCTAGAAATCAAATTAGGTTTTGTTAATTGTTACATTCATTTTCACCAAGCGAAGATGCAGTGCATTACTACCCTAATACAAGTCTCCTTGTATTTTAATAAGTTACTTACATTTTTATCTATTTATTTATTAATTGTTAATTTTATTTTTAATTTCTAATAAGTGATTTCTTTCTGTATTTCCTTTTACCATCTGTCACTTCTTTCTCATGAACACCATTTTCTTCGGATGCCTCAATTTCAAGTCAATGGCCCCTGTGGTGGTTTTGTTCCACAAGATTCTAAATAATAATAATAATAATAATAATAATAATAATAATAATAATAATAATAATAATAATAATAATAATAATAATAATAATCGAGCAGGATCTATATATTATTTTCAGATGTATATTTATTTGTTTTTGCTCCAGGCAATAAATACTTACTATTGATAGAAAATTGCTGCTTTTACATTGTAATTGCAAAGCATGAATTTAAATGTATTCAATGTTCAAAATTAATGAGCAGTAATACAATAAGTTACAAATGTACTGTAGATGTATGAAAATTATACAGGCCTGATGAACAGTCCTTTGACCTGAAAGAGCATTAAACTATTTTCTTGTAAAATAATCTGAAGGGCTGGAAATCCGCATTTTTCTTAATTTAGAGAATATTTAAGTGTATAGTTCGTCTAGAGTAAAAACATGACATTTTTATTATATTTCACAAAATCCTAGATAATATAAGGAATTTCCATCTGTGTGTTATGCACGCTTTTATTAAGGTTCGCGTTTTTCTCAACCACTTTTAATTGTTCGTCTTCCGCCTGAATTTACGTCCACCCACTGTGACTCCACAAACAACAATTATACTTTCTACATCAGCCGTTTCCCCTTTGCGAGATTATCCCGCCTGGTTTAATTCATGTATGTCTTATGTACTTGTATGTATATACATGGACATGTATATATATATATATATATATATATATATATATATATATATATATATATATATATATGTATGTATGTATGTATACATATATATGTATATATATATATATATATATATATACATATTAATATTATATATATATATATTTATATATATATATATATATATATTCCTGAAAAAGCATATAAATATAAAACTAACCATTTTTCTATAATCTCACAGTCTATCAAACAAAAGACATCCTTCTTCGACTGGGTGGTTTTTATAGTGTGGGGTTCCAGGTTGCATCCTGCCTCCTTAGGAGTCCATCACTTTTCTCACTATGTGCGCTGTTTCTAGTAGCACACTCTTTCTGCATGAGTCCTGGAGCTACTTCGGCATCTAGTTTTTCCAGATTCCTTTTCAGGGATCTTGGGATCGCGCCTAGTGTTCCTATGATTATGGGTACAATTTCCACTGGCATATTCCATATCCTTCTTATTTCGATTTTCAGGTCTTGATACTTATCAATTTTTCTCTTTCTTTCTCATCTACTCTGGTGTCCCATGGTATTGCCACATCAATGAGTGATACTTTCTTCTTGATTTTGTCAATCAACGTCACGTCTGGTCTATTGGCACGTATCACCCTATCTGTTCTGATACCATAGTCCCAGAGGATCTTTGCCTGATCGTTTTCTATCACTCCCTCAGGTTGGTGTTCGTACCACTTATTACTGCAAGCTAGCTGGTGTTTCTTGCACAGGCTCCAGTGGAGGGCTTTTGCTACTGAATCATGCCTCTTTTTAATACTGGTTCTGTGCAAGCGCCGGACATTCGCTTGCTATGTGGTTTATGGTCTCGTCTTTCATATTGCACTTCCTGCATATGGGTGAGATGTTATCTCCATCTATTGTTCTTTGGACATATCTTGCTCTTAGGGCCTGATCTTGTGCCGCTGTTAGCATTTCTTCTGTTTCCTTCTTGAGTTGGCAATAATAATAATAATAATAATAATAATAATAATAATAATAATAATAATAATAATAATTAATTATTATTATTATTATTATTATTATTATTATTATTATTATTATTATTATTATTATTATTATTATAAGAGAGAGACCCAAATTCATAATCAATCGAGTTCCTATTGGAAAAAATGTAAGGAAAATAAATGAAAAATCTTAGCATAAGCGAAGCTGTATATATTCCGTTTGAAAAAAAGGAGGTTGAATTCCATATCAGAAAAAATAAAGAAAAAAATTATTGCATAAGTTTGTGGCATCTTTCCCCAGTCAAGAATATTAGTGAGGAATGAGAGAATGAAATAGGAAATAAGCAAAGTCAAAATAAAAGTCACACTCATTATGAAACGCCTCAACACAGCAAAGCACAGGATTATAGATGGAATGATCATAAGGACACTTTTAAAAATTTTCTTACAATTTTATCTATTTATTAATTTGTCAGTTTATTTTTTTTTTTTTAATAAGTGATCTCTTCTTTCTGTATTTCCCTTTACCTCCTCTTACTGCTTTCTAATGGACATCGTATTCTTTGGAAGCTGGAATTTCAAGTCAGTGGCCCCTTTGGTGGGCTTGTTCCATATGCATAGGTTTTATCTTCTGAATAATAATAATAATAATAATAATAATAATAATAATAATAATAATAATAATAATAATAATAATAATAATAATAATACTTCTGAA
Organism: Macrobrachium rosenbergii; assembly: GCF_040412425.1. Classification (NCBI taxonomy): domain Eukaryota; kingdom Metazoa; phylum Arthropoda; class Malacostraca; order Decapoda; family Palaemonidae; genus Macrobrachium; species Macrobrachium rosenbergii. The sequence continues at coordinate 5,084,625 of NC_089755.1, forward strand.
AGCCTGAATTATCAAGTTCACTGGTAATAAAATCCACAGTTATATAGTAAATGTATTACTTGTAAAATAAACAAAGACTTTCGATGAACGGTGTTCTCAGTTAACGTTAAACTTTTTTTTTTAACATTAGCACTTCTTGAGTTGGCAAATAATAATAATAATAATAATAATAATAATAATAATAATAATAATAATAATAATAATAAGCCTGAATTTCAAGTCACTGGTCCTGTGGTGGACTTGTTCCATAATTCTTCATCTGAATAATAATAATAATATAATAATAATAATAATAATAATAATAATAATAATAATAATAATAATAATAATAATATATACCCTTTACTTCCTGTAATCGTCTCCTTAAAAGAGACTTTTACCAGTTTTAATCAATATCGACTCATCTTCCAAAAGCAAATACATTACTGTTGAAGGTAATGATAACCAAGTAAAGGAAACACCTATAGAAATGTACCTAAAGTCGAAATTCTTCTAATTTTTTTCGAGCCAAAGGTTCTTTTGGAAAATCTGATTCCTCCTCCTCCTCCTCCTCTCTCTCTCTCTCTCTCTCTCTCTCTCTCTCTCTCTCCTCTCTCTCTCCATTTTGTCGAATTCCTCCTCTTTTAATGAGAGCAAATCCTGAAAGGAAATAAACCCTTCTTTCAGAAAAGCACAGTTTATTCTGCTGGGTTCCAGAGGATTTTGTTTTAAATGTTTTATTTCACGGAATTTCGTCAGAAGTACAGAAATAGACTTCCTGAGTAAAAAAAAAAATAATAAAAAAAGTTAACGTAAAGGAATGATTTTGAGAATATTTATTTATTTATTTTTTCCTATTTTTGTCATCGTTACTTATGCTAAACCTTTCGACAAATTGACATTTGATGCAGGGATTTCTACCAAAATATTGTTTCATTTACCTCGCACCCCTACGGACGGTAGTGCCGTCAGTGCACCTCATGCTGTGCACTGTAGGCATTACCTAAGGTTCTTTGCAGCGTCCTTCTGCTCTTAGCTGCAACCCCTTCCATTCTTTTTACTGTATCTCCGTTTATATTCTCTTTCTTTCATCTGGCTTTCCACCCTCTCTAACAATTGATTCATAGTGCAACTGCAAAAGGTTTTCCTCCTGTTACACCTTTCAAACCTTTTTACTCTCAAATTCCCTTTCAGCGCTGAATGACCTCATAGGTCACAGCGCTTGGCCTTTGGCCCGAATTTTATATTTCAGTTCCATTGACCGAAAAGGCCTTGAAATTTCATTTTCATTTTTCTTTTACAAAAATATTTTCTGGTTCAATTTCCATAGCGGATGAGTCGAAGAAAATTGACTTTTCTTTAAATTTTCAAATAAAGGTTTTCTTGACCAAATAAAATATGTCAATTTGTTGACCCGGTGACAACACAAAAGACTTATTAAAAGAGGAAATCAGAATCATGTGGTGATTTAAAAACACGGAGGAGAGGAAAGAATCCCAGAGTTTACAAGGCTTGAGAATCTGTGGGAAAAGAGGAATCATTATTATTGAGCAACTTTCTTAATATTAATAATATAATCAAGAGAAATATCAGCATTTATTGAAATATTAACTTATGGAATATTAAGATGAATCAAGATTTAAGAACAGATTAGATTACTGAGATTATTCCTTGAGGTGAATTATCAACCAGAATTATTCTTTGTCACTCGGATTTTGATTAATTGACTGGTTAATATCTTCTCTCTGTTTTCCTTTCTCCCGCACATAAACATTTCAAGTTAATGAAGATTGCTAATCAAGTTAATAAGCTTTTAGTGGCATCACTAACCAGAATTTCATTCGTAGTCAGATTTATAACCAAAATTTATAAACAAAACAGATTCAATTTCACTTTGACCTGAACCGGAAGGCTCGTGGGAAAAGGTACATTCCATTATGGTATTTATGGGAGCGAGGGAAATGGTAATGGTAATATACATGGCAGGAAAATATTAAATGTCATTTCATACTTTATGTTTAGCAGTTAAGAAGAAGTTACTCTTGAATATTTAAATGAGAATTGTCGAATTATTTCAAGGCATCAGAGTTCATTAAATGAGGAATTAGTGGAAACATGTCTTTGATGTCACTAAGAAGTTATTAACTGATTATGGGTTGCTGATTGACTAATTAACCTTAACATTTATATCAGGAGAAAGAGAAGGGAAGGAATTAATTGCTAATGAAGGTAATCTGTTCGTTTTACCCTTAAAGTGTAATTCGATTATTACATTTAACATGGTAGAATAACAGAGTGTAATCCATCAAAGTTATTTGCCACTGAACTTGAAGTTACCTTCCACTGGATTTCCTGAAGACCTTTCTGAACTTTTACGAAATTCATTATAGAGAGAGAGAGAGAGAGAGAGAGAGAGAGAGAGAGAGAGAGAGAGAGAGAGAGAGAGAGAGAGAGAGAGAGATTCTGTCCACTTCGTCTATGATGAACTGTATCCATATTCTCCTTCGACCCTCTTGAGGTTTGGAAATGGCCAATTTATCTTAATTTCATATATTAATTTCATATTTCCCAGCAATGGATAGTTTTAAATAAATGCAGAGAGAGAGAGAGAGAGAGAGAGAGAGAGAGAGAGAGAGAGAGAGAGAGAGAGAGAGAGAGCAGGAAGGCAAGAAATTTATAGGAAAAGACAAGAAGGAATTACAGTATATCATACATTTCCATTCCACATTACATAAAGAAAACCAATTAGAATCTTCCTTTACACTTAACCATATTTACATTCCAGAGATAAAAAGAACCTTATGCAAAACCTAAACAAAACAGCCAAAAATTATGGTTATCAAGTCTGTAGCTTTGGAACTTTTAAATGAAGAGTTTAAATAGTCACTAGTCAGCCTTATTGTGACCCTTCCTTTCCTCTGCAGAGTTTTGACACTCGGTCCTTGTTGCAGAACAATTTAATACAATTGCACACACCTAATACATATTTGTGTTAGCTCTTGTTTGTAAGCCACATCAGTGTGTTACTTTCGTTAAATATATTGAACATTCTCAGCTATTTGCGCTTCAATACCGCTGGGATACAATTATCAATGTATCAGCCCTGGTTTGAATGTTTAAACCACTTTGAATTTGTAAGACTTTCAATCAACAAAAGACTTTGTAAATAGTTTTATATACACTTTAAAACAAGACTGTAAAGATTTAAAGATTCAACACTAATAAAAACGCAGAGGAGTTAATTAATGGAACCCTCCAATTGAATTAGTAACTTTTCTTTTCATCTTTTTCAAACTTGACATTAGAGACTTGGGAATTATAATCTCATCATTTGTGTAAAAATCGGTTAAGAGCGGAAAACATTTCTCAAAAGATTTGAAGTTAATTAAAACTCAACGCCAGTGTTTAGCCAGTGATACCTCTCTCTCTCTCTCTCTCTCTCTCTCTCTCTCTCTCTCTCTCTCTCTCTCTCTATGCGGATAAATCATAGCGGCAAAGGAAGTTCTTATCTCGGTGGTCTGGTTGTCACAGTCAGTGTCAAGAAGTCAGAAAATATAAAGCGGTATTTTATGAAGGCCTCCCACACTGAATGAAAGTTCCTCTCCTCACGGGACGCGGGATTTACAGTTATTTTCAACTCTCTCTCTCTCTCTCTCATTCCAGAATGGACCAAATAGTAGGTGATACAGGCAACAGCTAAATAATGCCTAAAGAAATATAAATTAGAAGAAAAGTATAAATTAGACGAGAAAAAACTTTTTGGATATACACTTGTGCATTTGGACGCTAAATACAGCTGTCCATTCCATGCTGGTGTAAGTAATTTGCAATATATGGTCATTCTGCAGGCATGTGCGAGATGGGTGCAAAATATAACCATAATTCCACTGAGGAAAAAGGCCATATATATTTTTTGGCTAGATAAGATAACATGCCATATACTTTTTTTGCTCAATTATTTTTTTTCTTTAAAATAACCCAGATCTTATATTTTTTATTCAGAGTTTCATATTTGCATAACCAGATATAATTTTTATACATTTTTTTTAATAAACTGGAATTGATATCACTATAGGATAACAAGTAATAAGTAAAAAAAAAAAAAAAAAGTGATCCCACACTTTTTGGGGAGTTCTCTCAAGTGGAGAATTATGGATCAGGATTTTCAAACCAGCGTTGATGAGAGAAACAGAATAATAATTCGATAAGGAAAACGAGTGTTTTCCTTCCCCATTCTCCCTCCCTCAGAGTTTATAACAACTCCTGTTTGCTTTTACTGAAGTGTTTATCTCTCGAGTCTCAGGTAAACTGGGCGTGGTTAGGACACTTAATTATTCACACAGTACAATATCAAGTTTCTCTTTAATCTTTTTTGTGTTTATATGTTCATTGTTGATATAGGTTGCAATTTCCATGTTCAAGTACTGGTGTAATGATTTGAGCGAGATCCCTATTCACTCTCTGGCCTTTCTCTCAAAATTGACAGGAAGGTAGGCCCCCCCCATTACTCCTTGAGCCTTTAGGCAAGGAAAACTAATTCTAAGGTAAATTTAAATAGGCCTCATCTCTCATAAAAGTATATTTATCAACTCTTATCTCCTAATTTACAAACTAACATATCGTGTTTAAAAGCCCTTATCAGATAATTAACATAACATTTGCTTATTCAGTAACTGTTTTCTTCAAAGCTCTGTTCTGAGAACATTTACTGGATTGAAGCTTCTTTCCCTTTGAGAAAAAAAGGAAAATGTTTCGGAAACCGACATTCCCTCGGAACGAGAAAATCTTAGATTTCTGAGCTGATTAACAGCTCTCCTAGAGATTCTGAATAAATAATAGTAAAAAATAGTAATAGTCAAACCACTTATTATAAAAAAATAATGTAAAAACTTCCTTTATTCCAGCAAAGCTAGTGTTGTATCAACTATAATTTTATTCCTGTTCGTTGGGTTTAAAACTGAAACATCTTTCTTTGCATCCATATAAAATGGCTGCTATAACGAAATCAACAGCTGAATGTATTTTCAGGATAAATTCCTTTTCTCCGGGAACGAATGTTGGCCATTCAATTTGCATCATTCCACTTTTTTTAATCAATTGTAAAATATTTGTTGTTCTAGAATGTAAATGCAGGACGTGGAGTGGTCCCCTGTTCTCCATTAGGAAGAAGTTATTGCGTTTTGTTTCTCTAAGTGAAAAATACACTTGAGAATTTAGTTCCGGAAAGGTGCAATGTAGGATACTGGATGCTATCTCATAGTATATAAGGATAAAATTCTCCTTCACTCCACAGAACGAAAAGGAAGATTAGCTTTATCGTTAATGATATATTAATTGTTTTTAAGGAAAATTTAGAATGCTATTATTATGAATATAAGTGTCAAGTCCATAGATATGAAATTAGAGCTTGTTCTTCAAATAATGTGAAATAGGGATGCTGTCATAAGTCAACAAGCATTGCCTGTTGTTACATTGCATGTGATGTACATCATCAAGATGCAACTATACATTTCCTGAACAGATCTGTCCTGAGGAAGGCAAAGCACCTCCAACTTTCGTTCTGGCATTTCTGTAAATCTGGTGGATCTGAATTATTTCAAAGAAAACATTTCAAGAACATTTTGCAATTATTAGTTTTTATTTGAGGAGTTTTTATGGCTAGGGGCAAGTTACTCTAACTTCTGCAGTCGTCTAGAAGGGAAACGTTCTGAGGATGAGACAGAAATAGCAACAGCAACAGTTTCAAGATTCACTCAGTCAGTCTGATGTTTTCACTGAAATTTTCTACGTAAAGGACAACTTTCTATTCATTCGTTGCCCCTTCTTGTATGTAAAAAAATATATATATATTCTTTTGCTTTCTATAACTGAATATTTCCTTCGTGTTCTTCTTGACTCAACATGCATAATTTATACATCATCAAAGAAGCGTTTCTTTGACAGGAACAAAATATCTGCCTCTTGTTCCTGTATTATTTTGTAAGGGTTTTCTTTTTATACAAAATAAACGACTACAAAGCCTAATACCGTCTTGCATAATAGTCACACAGTCACGTATTTGACTCCTTGTGTCTGCAAAACTGGCGATGCTTTATTGTTTTCTATAATGTTATGAATGAGAGTTGATTGCACATACAGCCAGCTTGATTCAGTGTAGTACCATCTCTACTTGAATTCGTGACTCCCATTACCCTCGTTTTATTCAACAAACTCTTCTTCGCCTTTCTGAAAACTTTTAAACGAATGGCTTTTGCTACAAAAATGAAACTATACCATTTTATTTCAAGCAAAATCTTCCTGCCACTTTTCTGAATAAACACAGACAACAGACAGCCTCTTTGCTCTCGAGACTTCTTCAAAGGCAAGGTGTCATCTATACACAGAAGAGTTCTCTCGGGCCAAAATGTCCCTGAAACCTGAGGAAGGAGATCAGTTTTCAAGGAGATTTTTAACCGAGAATGATCTCACACATTTTCGTATAGATGAGACTTTTGTTCTCAGGAAACCTGATACAGCATCCTGGTAAACTGAAACTAAAGTCACAGGAATGCTCTAATCATTGACATTTTCTAATCAAGGAACGAATCAGAATCATCAGACTAGAAAATGATGATTCCTAATCTAACTGTAGTTTTTCTTTAAGGTCTTTTTACTTGGACACTCTCCATGAACTCATTCCAAAGTAATGTGTTGTTTCAGCTGGCTTTTCAGAACATTAATATTTTCGAAAACATTATACATATATATATATATATGTATATATATATATATATATATATATATATATATATATATATATATATATATATATATATATATATATATATATATATATATATATATATATATATATATATCCAGAAACATTATAAAAGTCGGTAGTTGAATCACACAAAATGAAAACATAATTTTCTGTTTTACATGAACACTTTTGAATCCATCAAAGAGAATATCATACAACAGTCACTGTGACAGTTGTCTTAAATTAATCAGTATCACTTTGTGAACTTTGTTAAAGCTTCGTCTTATTTGCTAACGTCACTAAATCATTACTACAGGGAATTTATTAGAAAAAGAATAAGACCTTATACCCATAAATGATGGAATTAAAGCGGATTTTAACCAGAAATCATTCGGTAAAATGTCTTAGCAGTTAGAGATAGCAAAATGGAAGCAGTTTTTCACAGGACAATTTCCTGCCTCTTCATCTCCCGCGTAAATGGAGCTTCCTTTTGCAATAAAGGAGGAAATAAAAGTGTTTCCTGAAAGGGTAATAAAGGATGATTTATGAGGGAGTTAGCGAAAATCGATGCTCTTTTATTCTCGTTAATCCTTCTTCCTCATTAGGTCGTTTACGGAATCAGGAATTTGGACTAAACGGGAAATCTGTCTCTCTAAGAGAATAAGTTTAGGAATTCCAGTAAAACTGCAGTGTCCGCACGGTATCCAGACCATCGCTTTGATTTTGTTAACGTGGCCTCTTCTTGACAGATTTACTGAATTTTATCTTCTCTCTCTCTCTCTCTCTCTCTCTCTCTCTCTCTCTCTCTCTCTGGGACGCATAAATCAGGAAGGTCTTATCTCGGTAGTCTGGTTGTCAGTCAATGTCAAGAAGTCAGAAAATATTCAGTGGATTTAGGTGAAGGTCACGAACTCTGAGTAAAAGTTTCTGGGGATTTCCAGTTATTTTCAGTCCTCTCTCTCTCTCTCTCTCTCTCTCTCTCTCTCTCTCTCTCTCTCTCTCTCTCTGGAAGTTGCCTGGCGTTGCCCGTGTCGTTTTACGCTTGTTAGACGCAACAACATGAGATTTCGTGAAGTCTTGGAGAAGTATGGTTTATCTGTGAATTAACATAGCCATACTCAGTTCATAGTATTCTCCTTTGTAATGGATGCCTAGGGAAATTATCGTACCTCCCAGACCTTCCTCCCGCAGAATTTGCAAAGGAGAAACAGAAGATTTTTGGGTTAATAGTCGAGGGGAGAAATGGATTATCTTAAAAGTAGAATAGGATATTCGTTTCATTTGAGAAAATACATTTTTTCCAATATGATTACACAAATAATTATCGTATTTAATTTTGTGCCTTTGTTCGGGAGTTCGTGAAGAAAAAATTCGGACGAAATTAGAATGTTCCTTTTTGTTCCGGAAATGTTAGGGATATTGTAACATGTCACTTTGACCTTTAGAATTCGCACAAAGTTTTTCCACGCATTTGTCAATGAAAAATTTTGTGAATAATACTTGTGATAGGTGCTGAGGAAATATTTTTATTTCATTATATATTATATATATATATATATATATATATATATATATATATATATATATATATATATATATATATATATATATATATATATATATTATGTTAGCAAGAATTCGCTAGCAAACTGCCTCCCCTCCTTTGTTGTTGTTGGTTGTTCATTTACTGCCAGCCGGCCGATCGATAGACCATCTGTCATCGACTTAAAACAAGGGTTAAAAAGATTAAAGGCGCTCCCATTTTGATAAAGATCTTTCCTTCGAGGCAAAAGTAATCTGGCTTGGGTGTTTCCCTACAGGCCAAAACCTATTCAAGCAGCAGATTATTCAAAGCATCTGTTCTCCCCCTGCCCCATTAAAAATGCAGAAACCCACGATTTGGAAGATATGGAGTGAACTAGTGAAGACGTCCTTGTGTGGCCCCACCATGCCCTCAAAACGTGGCCCTTCCCAAAGTATACTTCTCCTCGTGCCCTTCAACCGTATTCATTGCACCCCATCGCCTTGCCCTCCCCTTCTCACCACGTGGTCCCTCGGAAATTGCAAGTCATCCACGGACCGCCTTCTAACGCCCTCGGAAAATCTGCTAAGGTAAAGTGCCCTGAAGAGCCCCATTTCAGTCACGCTTTTGTCTCGTAACAAAGAGAAAGCCAGAAATCTTAGTCTTTCCGTGAAAATTTGCACGGCAGTATTAATTCTTTAACAAATGTGCCCTCAGTGAGCTTCGAATTCATTTTCTTTTGTCTATTTTCATTACTGGCGTATAATGTGCATATCTCTCATTTCAGGGGACCCTTCGGTATGTGGCTGGAATTCCTGTTTCATTCAATCTAATGAGTTCCTCTTCCTTTAATGTCATTTTATGTAAATTATTTAAATGTGCCCATGTTTTACAATATTTCCTCAGTAACCAGAGCCCTACGCATATGAAATTCTCCTTTGTTTTCCTCTTTTTTACGTTTTCCCGACAAAGTCAGAATCACAAGGCTAATTACCTAAATTGTTGCTACCTGTAAGAGCATATTTCAAAACTAAAACCACGGAAAACGTAAATATATATATATATATATATATATATATATATATATATATATATATATATATATATATATATATATATATGTGTGTGTGTGTGTGTGTGTGTGTGTGTGTGTGTGTGAGTGTGTGTGTGTGTGTGTTTGCTGTGCTTTGTGTGAAAAATAGAACAAAACCAATCGATTTATTCAAGTAAGAGATTATTCAGGGACATCTCATTCAGAACTTTTATTTTTCGTCAGCCTTTGTGTCAACCATTCAAAACTTTGCACATTCTCACCTGTCCTTCCATTGGTCCCACTTTTCTGTCTGAATTTCGACAGTAAAGCTCAAACAGAATTTAGGTTTTGCAAAATTAAACGTTTGACGAAACAAATGTGCTGGGGACATTTATTACACCCGGGAAACTCTGATTCCAATGGTCTTTTGTGTTCCTTCTCTGTAATGGATGCCTAGGGAAATTATTGTACCTCCGCCATGCCAGACCTTCCGCACAGAGTTTGCAAAGGAGAAACTAAAGCGCTTTATCGAAAAGAGAAATTTTATTCTCTTGAGTAAAATATGGTTTTTGCATCATTTGGTAAAATGGATTTATTATAATTTGATTATGAATTTTTTTTTATATTTATTTTGGTTTGAATTTCAGGGGCTAAGAAATTCCGGGAACAAAAGTGAGGTGCTTTTGGGAAAAAAAAAAAACATGAGACTGCTGTCTTTAAGCCCAACAACGAACAACTCTGAAGCAAAGAATGGTTCCGACCAATAGACTTACTCGTGAGATTTCATTCCTTATGAAGACTGAAAACGGAAACCGCACATGACTGATGAAGCTCAGGCTTTGGTCTTTGTCACTTTAGCTTTCACCTTTTACTCTTTTCTTTTCAAGTCAAAACATTTCAGAGCCTGAAATGACAAGTCAGCCCCTACCATCATTTGGAAAAGAAGAAGAAGTATACCTTAGTTTAACAAGACCACTGAGCTGATTAACAGCTCTCATAGTGCTGGCCCGAAAGATTAGACATTATTTTACGTGGCTAACAACCAATTGGTTACCTAGAAACGGGACCTAAGCTTATTGTGGAATCCGAACCACATTATACTGAGAAATGAATTTCTATCACCAGAAATAAATTCCTCTAATTCTTCACTGGCCGGCTGGAGACTCGACCTCGGGCCTAGCAGAGTGCTAGCTGAGAACTCTACATACTCGTCCAGCAAGGAACTGGTCATTTGGAAGATATAATAAGGGGTCCCTATAAATCATTCAGTCACCTCAGGGCAACTCTGCTGCCTGCCACGTTCAATGACTTGGACGTTGTGACGCCAATTTTAATGGCCACAAATAAATCAATCAATCTGATGCCAAGGGGGCCAATCTTCTCTCCCCCCCCCCCTTCTGTAGGTGCCAGATGTTGCTTTTGAGGTTGACAATTTGTCCGAAAATCTAGACTGAGAGTATCGAGACTTTTGTGCGCGACTGTACAGTATTATGATAACTACTTAAGGGAAGTTGAAGTCAGGGTCGAAGTCTTGCATACAAATGAAACCTTCAATATTTTTTTCTGAGCCACCCTGTCAGTCCGTCTAGCCTCGCACAGGCACCCAGTCAAGATGTGGTGGACTAGCCTCGAACACAGTGAGCCAGTTGCTGGTTTGGATTAAAAAAATCATATTTTGATTCATAAACAATAAATACTGACTTTCTTTATTTTCCACTTATTTATTCTATTAAGCATGAAGTCAATAATGCATCTTTATATGGCATCTCATCTGGGCAGCAACTGAAGGGTGATGATGTGTTGGCATCACTATACTGACCACATGTCATAAGTTGGCAGCCCTGAATTACCATCGGTTATGTTGGCAGCCCTGACGAAAAGACATATGTTGGCAGTCCTTATCAAAGTGGATAGGTTGGCAGCCCTGGTTCAAGTGGTAATGTTGGCTGCCTTGACTGAAACGTCTGTGTTGGTAGTCATGATGAATAAATTATATATATATATATATATATATATATATATATATATATATATATATATATATATATATATATATATACAGTATATATATATATATATATATATATATATATATATATATATATATATATATATATATATATATATATATACTGTATATAGGCCTATATATGTATTTGTATATGTATATATATATATATATATATATATATATATATATATATATATATATATATATATATATATATATATATATATATATATATATATAATATATATATATATTTAATCTCATGGCGTATGTATTTGTATATGTATATATATATATATATATATATATATATATAAATATATATAATGCACATATATAATATATATATATATTTATATATATATATATATATAATATATCATATATATGGTTATATATATAATATATATATATATATATATATATATATATATATATATATATGCATATGTATATGTATATTATATACACTGTATAATATAAATCTTCTCCATTTTTATGCCATTTGCAGTGAAATGAATGACATATTCACCTTTATTCACCAGCGGAGTGAAGAGGATGTGCAATGCAGAACTGCAATTTAGTCGAGTGGAAATCAATGCAGAAGTGCACTGAAGAGGAAATCAGTGCAGAAGTAAAAAGAAGTTGAAATCAATGCACAAGTGCACTGAAGTGGAAATCAATGCACAATGCATTTATGTATTAATCATTTAACAAGTATGTTGAAGTGAAAAGCAATGCAAAAGAGCATTGAAGTGGTAATCAATGCAGAAGTGCAGTGCATTAGAAATCAATGCACAAGTGCATTGGAGTGGAAATCAGTGCACAAGTGCATTGAAGTGGAAATCAATGCACAAGTCCAATGAAGCGCAAATCAATGCACAAGTGTAATGCAGTGGAAAACAATGCACAAGTCCACTGAAGTGAAAATCAACATACAAGTGCATTGAACTGGGTATCATGAAGCAGAAATCAATACACAAGTGCAGTGAAGTGGTGATCAATTCATGTGGTAATCAATGTGCCATGAAGTGGAAATCAATGCTGGAGTGCATTGAAGTGGTTATCAGTGCACAAGTGCATTGAAATGGAAATCAATGCAGAAGTGCACTGAAGTGGAACTCAATGCTCAACTGCATTACAGCTGAATTCAGTGCACAAGTGTATTGAAGCAGATATCATGAAGTGGAAATCAATGCACAGGTGCACTGAAGGGGAGATTAATGTACAAGTGCACTGAAGTGGAAATCAATGCAGAAGTGCAGTGAAGGGATAATCAATGCAGAAGTGCAATTAAATGGCAATCAATAAGAAGAGAATAGTCAATGAAGTGGAAGGTACTGACATTGATCTGCAAAGCCGAATTGCACTTCTGCATTGCTTGTCCTTTTCACCTCAATAAGTGGTGTGTTATTGTGTTATGCCATCACTAATCTATATATATGTAACAATTTCTGAGCCTATACTTCATTTAAGTCTCTGTTTTATGAACAGAGGTTTGATCTCGCTTATCCTGAGACATTGTGCGATAGCAGTAACGTGAGCCGGCATCGTGTTATATCTTTGTAACTAAAATCTAAGGACTACTGGAATGAGATACTATACAAAACTAAAACCCTTTATTGACAAAAATCAACGAAAAATAACTTAAAAATTACGAAAATGAAATCCAATGTTTCACAAACTATCAGAAAATCTTCTAAGGAAATAATGCTCCAAAATCATAAACGTGGATACCCAATTACAGAAAATAACTCATCTGTCAAAACATGAACACGTCAATCAATTAAAACAGGTCATCTCAAATGTCAATCACTCTCATCCTCGTAGGAGGGAGAGAGGAAAAATGGAATAGGAATGAGGAACAGAAATACCTGTGAAAAAAAAAGAAACGTCACATTAAAAATCATAAAATGTAAAAATTGCAGAAATACATCTTCCACTGTCACAGGAGATACCGTGTGTTCACAGTTCTGAAAAACAAAGTCCAAAAAAACGTATATGAATTTTTTACATCAATCCACAAGTCCTCTGGGACAGTCTCCATGTGAAAATCACTCACATCTTCAGACACACAAGAATCGGATCTCACAAGTCCAATTGAACAACAGTTCCTCCCATTATATTCATTATGTAACGCACGAACGAACGTACTTTTGTATGACATCATTCGAGGTCAAAGTTCGGCAAGACACGCCTCTGTATGTCAAGGCGTCACGAAGTATAATCACACCATACATTATTAAGAAGCATCCTTCAAAACCGGATTTTGTAACCGGTTCAGCTTCTAGAACATTCTTTGCTGAAAACGCATTTCCCAGCCCGTGACTTGTCACCAAGGAGGTTTCTTTTTGAAATTGTGTTATTGCAGTTTCCATCTGCTTATAGTGAAAATGGACCCTCAGCTGACCCAACTTTTCAAATGTCAATCTATATATATATATATATATATATATATATATATATATATATATATATATATATATATATATATATATATATATATATATATATACATAACCCTATATAGAAATGATTGTGTTAGCAACCCTGATTCACATGACATGTTGGTACCCCTGATCACAACAGTTATGTTGGTAGCCCTGATTAATAGGGACATGCTGGCACCCCTGAATAAAAGCATAATGTTGGCAGCCCTGATCAGGAACTGCCTGTTCGAGGCTCGTCCACCGCTGGTTGACTGGGTTCCTCCTCCTGTGCGAGGCTAGACTGACTGACTGACAGGGTGGCTCAAAAAAAAAAGTCCATTAAACTCTGCGTTCATCTGGTAGACTTGGCCTCGACTTCAACTTCCCATAAGTAGTGATCATTGTTCTCGTCACAATTCCAGTCAGAGTCAGAAGCAATACCTTCGCCTTGCCTGACCTTCCTCCCAGAGGATTTGCTCAGGAGGAACTAAAGAAGATCTTTTTGGTTTTGGCACAGAGAGAACATTTGGATCTCTTGGGCGAGAAATGTGGCTTTGGCATCATTTGGTGAAATGGATTTATTATAATTTGATTATGCCTTTTATTTTAACTTATTTTGGTGTGTTCATTCAGGAATTCTTAAAACAGACAATTTGATGAAATGAGAAAATTTGTTTATCGTTACTGAAATATAAGAAATGTGGTCAAAAATTGATTTTGGCAATGTTTGCTCGTTACTGAAATATAAGAAATGTGGTCAAAAATTGATTTTGGCAATGTTTGCCAAAATCAGTTCTTGCTAAGTGCATTTTCTTCCATGAATTTTGGGTATAACACCTGTGACAGGCGCCGAGGGAATATTTCAGTTCCGGAGGCTCAGAAATTTCGGGAGCAAATGTAAACCTCTTTTAGAAAAAGACACACATGAGGCTTATACCTTTACGAAGCTGTGATCTTAGGATATTTTTGCGCTGTAAAATGAACAAACCAGAGTGAATGTATGTATGTATGCAGTTTTGCTAGGCAAGACCTTAGATACACTATTCTTAAAACCCACTTTCTATGACCTTTGTACTGGCGAGTCTATTGTCATTCCAGGTCAGACCCAGGGTAGGAGGAGTTTTGAAGTAAACGGACAGAAGTTGCCCCAGTCTCAAGACTCTCAGCAGATATTCTCAGAGCAGGGCGTCTAAGCCCTCTCTCTCTGGAGCTCACTTTGTCTCTCCCCTTTGTTTAACATGGAGAAAATTGGTATTCCAAACGAACCAAGGAAGATTATGCAACTGATCACTGCATTAGCTCACCCAGCGGTAAGTCTTACTTTGGTAACTACTCCCAGTTCTCTTTCCCTTCAACTGAAACTTGTTCAAATTTTCCTCTCTTAAACAGCCACTGACTAAGAAATCCTATTAAAACATACCCCATTTATGAAGTCATATATTAAGTACAATTACTGTTGTCTAGTGAAATCATATAACTTATCCTCCATGGTGTTAAAAGTACTATTCTTGATACAAGATTCATCCTTTGTGATTAAGTAATGATGAGTGAGAGTTTCTGTAGTATAAGAATGTTATCTGGATACATCTTTTTCAAAAGTGTGTACACCTTGGGCTTGAACAAAATCCTCTTTCTTGGAGAAGAATCCGCATCATCAGTGTCAAGAAGCCTCATCTCGACATTCACTGCATTCCACTGCCTTATAAAAGCATTTTGAGGAGGCATATAACTTTGTTGCATTCATTTCTATTTAGCATTGAAGTATTTGTCTTAATTAGGACTAATGCTTTGAGTTGCTGTTAGCTTCTGTAAGTAACCCATTTAATTTTATTTTACTTTTGTTGAAACTAGTTTTCCAGTCAGTTTGCTGAATTAATTCATGTGGTTATGAAATAAACCTCTATTCTTTGTTAAACTAGTTTTCAGCTGGCGACCTGATCTATTCAGTATCTGTCCTTTAGTGTTCAATTTTAGCCTTAATTGACAGAGTTACATGGGTCTTATGTAAAGCAAGGCAATATAAATCCAAGTAACTAATTATTAACCAATTACCCAAATGACCCACATATATATATATATATATATATATATATATATATATATATATATATATATATATATATATATATATATATATATATATATATATACATATACATATACATATATATGTTTGTGTGTGTGTACATCAAATCTTACATTAACTTCCAGATACAATTTTGGACAGCGAGTGATCTTCACTTACCGGCGGAATAGCTATTAAAATGAAGGGTCATCCTCCGATTGTACAAATTTCCCACTAGGAAGAAGTCACCCTGGAGGAGAGAAATCCTTGATGGCCTTTTGTAATTCCTCATCAGCATTCAGCTTGAGGTACGGAGAGAGAGAGAGAGAGAGAGAGAGAGAGAGAGAGAGAGAGAGAGAGAGAGAGAGAGGAGGGGAGGGGTTGGGGAGGCAATCTGAATATTACACATTAACATCATTTGGGAGACGCTTTGAGAAACTGCAGCTACAAAGGATGAAGAGACTACGTTTTATGCTTCGCTCTTATTATAATTATTAGCTTATTTTAGCATGCTTTTAATACTGTAAAAAAATTTTATAACCCTGATGATGGGAAAGGATTCCCTAAACCTTGGTGTGAATAAAAAGGAGAAATGATTTCCAAATTCTCACTGTCTTGTCTATTATTCGACACCAGAATCAAACTTCTGTACAATTTCCGCTGAACATTCTCTTGAAATGTGAATGGGAATCAGTTTTGGGAAGAATAAAGGACCCTCTGAGGTGTAGATGGAATCAGACATTTGAGGGAAATGAATGATCACAGAGAGAGAGAGAGAGAGAGAGAGAGAGAGAGAGAGAGAGAGAGAGAGAGAACACGACGACTGCATATAGTAACAACCCAGATGCTGGAAGAGGAAATAACTTGGAGTTGTAATGCAAGAATTCGGGAGTGAAAACGCCATGTTGGACATAATTATCTTTGACAATGAAACAGTGACAGGTAATATCATACTTTCCAAAGAGTTTCATCGCAGCATATTCACAAACATTCATATCAAATAGTACCTAAAATATGGTTATTATTCTTATCATATCAACTTATATATGACATACTTGCAGCCTAATTTAGAACGAGGCTTCATTTGAGCAAACAATGATAAGCAAAGCCTCTCAGAGAACAAGGAAACAACATCCACACACTCAAAGGAACATTACGTTAAATCTGTTTAGGAAAACGAAGCACATTCATTTCATCAACTATTCACATTCAGTTCGAGAGATATTCCACAAATGTCAGGGGAAAATAACGAACAAACTTCAGCAAAATCTACGGAAAACTCAAACTTTACGTAAAGTGGGAAAATAACTCTTAAATTCTGAAAATACAAAATTACCTTTCACTTGCAGAGAAGCAAGGCTAAACATAACTGTCCGGGCTGGCTGAAATTTTAATATGTTCACCAGGACCAGTTATGGCAAATTGGTACTCACCAAAACGAACTTATTCGGTAATTCAGGCTTTTGCAGTCAGGCTGGTGGTCTGAATGCGCATCGCAGCATGTGATATTCTGTTTGGTCGTATTCTGTTGTTAGCTGATAGAGAAGGGAATGTTGCCTAATGACATGACAAATTTGTAATAGTCAAACGCTGAAAAATCATAAATTTTCTGGAATATAGAGTGTTTTGATTTGTTGTGTATGTATGTATTTATGTGTGTGTATATGTATATACGTGTATATATGTATATATATATTATATATATATATATATATATATATATATATATATATATATATATATATATATATATATATATATTATATATATATATATATATTATAAATATATTGATATATAAGACAGTATAAATGTATATTCTATATATATATATATAATATAAATATATATATATTATAATAACAAATATAATATATATTTATTTTTATTTTTATAAAGTATTCCAAATTCTTAATTGAATCTCAAAGAAAAAGTATAAATTATATTCTCATGGCTTCACAGAAAAATATTCCTTTTCATAAAATCTAAAATACGATCATGAATAACAAAACTACAATGATGAATTTATTTTAATTTTTATAAAAATTAGAACGTATTCTTAATTTGGTCTCATTGAAGAAAAAATATTGACATTAATTCCCACGTTCAGAGAGAAAAATAATTTCCTTTTTCATGCGTTTTAATAACCACTGCAGTTGAAATTTCACTATTTTTGAAGTTCAGACTTAGTCTAGATTTAATAAGAACAAATTAGAACGGGGATTATTGTAACTGTCAACTTAGTTAGAGAGAGAGAGAGAGAGAGAGAGAGATCAGAGAGAGAAGAGAGAGAGAGAGAGAGAGAGAGAGAGTCAAGTAGAAATATGTATCTAAGTTCCAGCATGTACATGAAATTACTTATTTCCCCTGACACATAAATTTCAGTTCACACCTTTCGGGGAATGGTTCCTCAGTTAGAGAAGAGAGAGAGAGAGAGAGAGAGAGAGAGAGAGAGAGAGAGAGAGAGAGAGATACGTGTCAAGAGCCATTCCATATTCAAGTGGCTCTTGTGTCTCCCCAGAGGCACAAATAAATTCGGCATTTTATCTCTCTCGGAAGGAAATATTTTTCGATCATAACTTGAAAGGTCTCAAGGAAGAACTTCAAAGACAAACGGAAAAGTGATAACGATCTCTCTCTCTCTCTCTCTCTCTCTCTCTCTCTCTCTCTCTCTCTCTCTGCTTCCCTTTTGACTCCTTTTTCACACCAACGAAGGATGAAAATCTTTGGGACTCGTAAATTTCAAAATCCTTTCGACTTTTTCGCGAAATATATTTTTTCTACACCCACATTTAGTACGTGTTGAATACATAAATAAAGGTTCGGGTATCAGTGAATATATGTTTTAAAAAGGAGCCATGTATGTATGTATGTATGTATGTATGTATGTATGTATGTATATGTGTATATATATATATACATAATATATATATATATATATATATATATATATATATATATATATATATATATATATATATATATATATATATATATATATATATATATATAGTCCTGTTTGAAGAGTTAAATTTAATTCTGAATGTAATTTGCCTTAGGGGCCATCACCTAGAGCTCAGAACATAAACAATAAATGTAATTAGTAGTATGACTTACCGTGAAATTACATCTATTCAAAGAAAATGGGAAGGTCACCTTTTCATACCAGCTGGTTAGATAAAATAATTTATTTACAAATTTAAAAGGAAATTAATATGGATAGGCTGGCAGTCCAGCAATCAAGCATGCAATGTGCAATAAAAGGTGTAATTACAGCTAGCCAATAAATAAACTGCTTTAAGACCGGCTGATAAAATTATTTTACTTTACACAACTATAACGCTGAGAAGCCCTACACGTGGCCCTTGGGAAGGCTGATGTCAGACAATGGAATTGAGTCTCCTAAGGCAATTGTTTCACAAGGGCAGGGGCAGAACACGAAGAGCCAGATAACAGGATTCTGGAAAAGAATTCCAGGCCAGCATTCATTTACATAAAGACTTTTTCTCGCATGAAATTAATTATTCACATGGAGGGAATTATTAATTAGATTTAATTAGCACATGGTAACACTATGGTGGGAATGCTCTAATTATTATCACAGAACAAACTTAATTTAGGCTTGAACAAGTCATGAGGGGAAATGTGCGTGCTAGGCTGTGGAAACAAAGGGACTTTGTTTGGGAGGATGAAAAATTGGAAAAACTGAAAATGGAGAGAAATTCAGGACAAGGAAAAGAACACTGGCGTTACCTGCAACTTCAAGATGTACCTTATTGCATCTGTGCATGGAGCTCGCTTGCAAAAGATGGATTCAGGTCACAAAAGTCCCGACACATGGCCAGTGGTAGGAGGACAGAACAGCACCAACTCAGCGCTGTTAAAATTCAGCGACCTTGCGCTGTAGAGGTCTGACACAGAGTGAGAGCAAGAGAGGGTAACGAGACACCCATTCGATTCCAGGGATGGGCACAGGATAGCGGTATATCTGGAAGAGCAATAACAGCCAGTACAAAGGCCAAAGGGAAATAGGTCTTATAGTTAAGACTAACTAAAGGTCAGCCTAGCAGCCCAGTTGCTATCCTGACTGGTCCTTGTGCCCTAAAGGCTTTCTGTCCCCAATATCGATGATATTGGGGTTAGGACACCTACATCTGTTCCCCGCTAGTGGGGTCTCCTCCAGCTGCTGTGATATTTGATTTCTAGCTAACGGACTGAGGGACATATTTTTCTAAATACGTGAACAATATATATATATATATATATATATATATATATATATATATATATATATATATATATATATATATATATATATATATACTGTATATATATATGTATATATATACATATATATATATATATAATATATATATATATATATATATATATATATATATATATATATATATATATATATATATATATATATATATATATATATATATATATATATATATATGTGTATATACACATATGTATATAGTGAAATTGCTATATTGCAGAGGTAATAAAACAACAACACAAGAATACATTAGTCCCCAGAAAGGTTGATGTAAATTGTCCCTTTATTTTTGCAATGAACAAAAGTTAAATTAATATAAAATTAGAAAGAAATGGTAAATGAGGAACTGATTGATTATATAAATGTTCCTCTCACGGAAAAAAACAAATTTCAAATGGATTTCCTCTCTATCAGTAATTATGTTCCAACTTGAGAGAAATCTGAAGCAGCTCTTCCGTCTCCCACTCCCGAACACTTCCCGGGATTAAATACTCGTCTCCCCTCATTGTTATTATCTGGACCCTCAAAGTCAAAGGGACTGGAGAGGATAATGGATAAGATCGATTGCCAGTCTAATGGAGTTATTATTATTATTATTATTATTATTATTATTATTATTATTATTATTATTATTATTATTATTATTACTTATTATTATGCAGAAGATGAAACCTATCCATTGGGGAACAAGCCCACAGGCCACTGACTTGAAATTCAAGCTTTCAAAAAATATTATTATTATTATTATTATTATAATAATAATTATTATTATTATTATTATTATTATTATTATTATTATTATTATTATTATTATTATTATTATTATTATTCAGGAGCTGAACCTTATTCATAGGGAACAAGCCAACCACAGGGGCCACTGACTTGAAATTCAAGCTTCCAAAGAATATTAAGGTGTTCATTAGAAAGAAGTAAGAGGAGGTAAAGGAAAATACAAAAAGAAGAAATTCTCATATTAAAAAATAAATCAACAAATTAATAAATATATAAAAACCTAAGTAAATGACTAAAATGCAAAGAGAACTGTATTAGTGTAATGAATGCATTGCATCTTCGCTTGAACTTGAAGAAGTTCCAATTGCAAGACATCCTCAGTAGGAGACTGTTCCACAGTCCAACGGTGTGAGGAATAAAGAACCTCTGGAACTTTGGAGAAGTTCGACAGCGAAGCTCACTGCATAAAAAAATCAATATCTAATCTTTTGCACGTTATCAGCTACAGTGTTCAAGAACGAGTTATAGCCAGTGATGACGGGGATAAATAATAATTATGCATTTTACATATTCATATTCCATGAAAATATCCAAAATAAATCCCAATATGTAGAAGGTAATTATTCATTAGCATTCATTTACGGGTTAAATGTAGAGTTTAAGATGGTTTGCATATCATTAATTTGCATGTCATCATTAACATGATAAACGTTGAACCGTAGTTTGATAATATTTCAATCTGCTCGGGGAGTTCCAGTGATAAATCTAATGTAATGGAATGATTCCACCAACTGTAATACCTCAGTAGTACCCTCTCGTGTTTCCGATGAGGAATATTACATTTGCTTGTTGGCTAATATTCAAACGTCTCTGATATAGAATACTGCAGAATGAATTCTCTCAATGCATACAGACTGGCAGACATCGTTATACCGTCGACGTCTTAAGCTCACAACAGGTGTGCTGAAAGTTTGTGTAATATATAAAGATTGGATATCAAAGTTATATTATTGAATGATTTGAAATGAAAATCAAAATAAAGGCAGATCTCCAGGTGAAGCAAGAAATTCGGTTCCATTCAAGAGACAATATAAAGAAACAAAACGAACATCTTGCAAAAAAAAAAAAGTAATTTCGTAGTTAAATATCAGTGAAGAGAAACTAAAAAATAAATGTAGCAATAAAAATTATAAAATGAAAAATCAGAATAAAGGCAGACCTCTATTAAATCAGAAAAATCCAGTTCCATTAGAGACACAACACAAGGAAAGAAAACTAAAATCGTGTAAACGGAAAATAAAAACTCAAAATCTCCACCACCAGATTTTGAAGCAGCCTCATCGGGCCGTGTCATCAGCGAGGGATTCTGTACAGACTTTTTCCAATGCGTCTGAAGCCCCAGACATAAATAAAGCAATTTGTAATTCCAACGAAGTCCCTTTCGGAGAGAGAGAGAGAGAGAGAGAGAGAGAGAGAGAGAGAGAGAGAGAGAGAGAGAGAGAGAGAAGCGCTCGTTTTGGGGAACTCTCGTCTCGTGATTCGCGTCATTTCGTGAGAGAGCGGAATCATTTCGTCCGAGGAGTCGGTCCTGAGGTGCTCTTTGGGAATGTCCTCAGCTCTCTCGTTGTCTGGTCATTTTAGTCAGATGTGAAAGCTGCTACTCAAGCATTTAATTCCTTAACTATCTCATTCTTCGATCATTTAAGTACGATTTGAAGGATGTTAATTATTTATTTTTCTTAATACTCTATTTTGTTAGTAATTTAACTAAAATTATAAAAAAACTGTATTTGTAGTAAATGCTCCATGATAATATCAGAGTATATAATCTTTGTAATAAGATTAAAAAAATTTTTACAGTAATAATGACCTCGATAATGTGATAAAAGATATTATTCAAACTAATAAGATTAGTCTTAATGACATTCCAGTAGATTATTTGTCAAATGCATGTCCCGATGCCTTAATATTAAACAGGATTCTCTCTCTCTCTCTCTCTCTCTCTCTCTCTCTCTCTCTCTCTCTCTCTCTCTCTCTCTTATAACCGGGAGAAAATACTAATAGCGGGCCAGTCATTAACCCCAAAATCCAGCGGACCAACTTTGCTTGAATATTCACCTCTCTTTTCCAACAGCTGTGAAAATTCCGTGAATTTTATTTCGCGATTCTGTGGGACGAAGCACTTGTCAGTTATGATTCCCCTTGAGTGTAAGATATTGCCAGGCCACAGTGGACTGGATATTAAGAGATATTTGTGGGATATTTGTGAAAATAAAAAGATATGCCTGTGTAAGGGACAGAAAATTTCAATATATACATACATACATACAGATACATACATATACATACATACATACATACATACATACATACACACACACACATACACACATATATATATATATATATATATATATATATATATATATATATATATATATATATATATATATATATATATGTATATCTAAAATAAGTCTCTAAAATAAACTATTAATAATATAAAGAACCTACAGTCACTTACAATTATTGTATAACAACAGTTTCCAAACATCAAGAAAAATACAAGCAACGTAAAATAAAAATTTTCAAACGATTTCTTTTTTTACAATTCATTTAACTGAACAGAATAAGTAAAGAATTGTGTATTGCATTTATCGGAATCCATAAAAAGAAAAATTACTCCAATTAAATTCTTGACCCTATAGAAATATTTGACCACTTATTCTCTGTAGTTTGAATGGAAGGATCCAGCCCCCCTTCTCCCAGAATTCATTAAGGTGGAAATTATTTCGACTCATAATGATTAGAAGAATAAAAAAAAGGTTTACTAATAAGCAACAATGAACTGAATACTGGTAAATTGCCATTTGTAATCATTTGCTCGCCTACGGGATGATTTTAACATTTAAAGGGCGTCCTTGGAATGGGGGAAGGTCTTTTAGCAATGACTAATTATTTATTTATTTATTTAGTCTGTGGGGTGCAATGAACTAATAAGTTTTCATATGGGAAAAAAAGAATTGACAAAAAGCGCAGGCAAAACTTAATGCTTCAGCGAAAACAATGCTACAACCGAGAATATATAAAAATTTTTGGAATTTTTTTATATCAGAAAAAAGATTTTATAAAAAGAGGCAGAAAAACTTGAGATGAAAAATTATTTAAGCAAAGACAATCTTACAACGAAAATAAATCTCGAATTTTGGAATTTTTTTTTATACTGGAAAAAGATTTCATAAAAAAAGCAGACAAAATGAACATAAAAAAATGCTTCAGCAAAGACAAAGCCACAACTGAGAATCAATTACGCAGAAATCCAGCAAATGTTTTCGTTAAAAGTCGCCAGAAACAACACCATTTGAGCTTCCCATTCCGCGCATGCGCCCTGACAGCATCAAAATTCAACCCCCCTTGCCCCTCCTCAGGGGAAACATAATTCCTTATTACCATTCAATTCCAAGTGGGAGGGAACGAGGAATAGGAATACCACTGGCTGCATTACTGAGGAGTTCCATTCCAAGGGGACATTTCAGATAATGGGTCATCAAAGGTCATCAAAGGTCATTATATATATATATATAGTATATATATATATATATATATATATATATATATATATATATATATATATATATATATATATATATATATATATATATGAAACACAATGTCTGATACCACAACTTATTCCCATCTAAAAAGAAAATGATTCAAGTGTCTAAAAAGAAAAGGCGCCAACCAAACAACTGAATATGCTTTTAATATCTAAAATGACCCTTATTATCACTACATTATTCCCTATTGAAAACCTCAAAGACATTTCCCTCAACATTTCAGAGACCACATGAACCACATGGATGACTCCACATATGAGGCCTCCTGAGCATCGCCAGGTGCAGTTATCAAGTCTGCATTATTTTCACAGCTGCCGAGAACGTCATTCCAAAACACAGTTCCATTCCTGGACGAATTTCACCTTCCCATAAAATCTGTCTAAAACACCAGGCCCAAAATGGAACATGGAATAATACTGTAGTATCTCACACAATAATATTTCATTAGCATTCAGGTGTGGTTGATTGACTGTGGCTACTAAACCTGGCGTCGCAACATCTAGGTTATTGACGCCGTAATGAATTAAGATGGGAGAAAAAAAGAAAGAAATTCAAAAGGAGTTTTATATGAGAAATATCTAAAAATAAAATTGAATGAGCTTTGTATCTTAATGTGACTGGAAGCGAGTTCCAGGTTAAGAATAATCCCTTCAAAATGATTGGGACTCTTCATGAAGAAGCGGGTTTCATCATATTCAAGTAATTAGGACGTAATAATTTTGAGGTACGTGTAATTTCATTACGCGGATTGTAATGCTGTAATATCACCATTGTAGCTTGTTTCATGCAAGGTTACTGTTATTTTTAATATTTTATTTTTACTATTATTCTCATTATATAATTACTGTCATTACCATTATTATGAATTTTATTTTTTTCTACTTCTTTAGCAAGTGTGTGGATACTGCCGATTATTATTTTCATCATTTTATCTTATGTATCTACATTGTGTGAATTGTATTTGTATATTCTTGAGCTGCAATAAAGGATATTATTATTATTATTATTATTATTATTATTATTATTATTATTATTATTATTATTATTATTATTATTATTATTATTATTATTATATTACAAAAGTGCCAAAAATAACAAATTTTGTGTCTGAGAAACGACATCTGATAAGATACAACGACCCTTATTTTAATGGGCTGTAGTCATGTAATTAGAGCGTCATAATTGTGAGGTTCTTGTAATTCATTACGAACGACTGTGATGTCACCATCGTAGCTGTACTTCCGCCAAGGTTGGGGCCGTTTTGAGTTGGGAGTAGTGACAAAAATTATTTTCTTTTTATTGAAAGGATTAAACTTACATTATTTACAATTACAATATTTACAATATGGTCACAGTATACTACATCAACCCAGTATACAGAGGCATTTCTTTACATAAGCATAATCCCCCTCAACTGACAACTTGCACATCTTGCTTTAGTCACTGGCTACTCAAACACAGTAAAGAATTAATATACTCTTTTGTGAACATAATTTTGATTTATTCTTTGTTAGTCATTATTTTTTATTGTTTAATAGCCAGCTATCGTAACCAAATTTGCTCTTAACAAAGGCACCTGTTTCCTCTTTCTTATCCCGTTTCTTTTGACTGACCCAAACAGCATCTTTTGACTATAAACAGCATCTTTTGACTGACCCAAACAGCATCTTTTGACTGGCCCAAACAGCATCTTTTGACTGGCCCAAACAGCATCTTTTGACTGGCTCAAACAGCATCTTTTGACTGACCCAAACAGCATCTTTTGACTGGCCCAAACAGCATCTTTTGACTGGCCCAAACAGCATCTTTTGACTGACCCAAACAGCATCTTTTGACTGACCCAAACAACATCTTTTGACTGGCCCAAACAGCATCTTTTGACTGACCCAAACAGCATCTTTTGACTGGCCCAAACAGCATCTTTTGACTGGCCCAAACAGCATCTTTTGACTGGCCCAAACAGCATCTTTTGACTGGCTCAAACAGCATCTTTTGACTGACCCAAACAGCATCTTTTGAAAAACAGCATCTTTTGACTGGCCCAAACAGCATCTTTTGACTGGCCCAAACAGCATCTTTGACTGGCCCAAACAGCATCTTTTGACTGACCCAAACAGCATCTTTGACTGGCCCAAACAGCATCTTTGACTGGCCCAAACAGCATCTTTTGACTGACCCAAACAACATCTTTTGACTGGCCCAAACAGCATCTTTTGACTGGCCCAAACAGCATCTTTTGACTGGCTAAACAGCATCTTTTGACTGACCCAAACAGCATCTTTTGACTAAAGCCAAACAGCACCTTTTGACTGACCCAAACAGCATCTTTTGAACCCAAACAGCATCTTTTGAAAATAACAGCATCTTTTGACTGACCCAAACAGCATCTTTTGAACCCAAACAGCATCTTTTGACTGACCCAAACAACATCTTTTGACTGAGTCCAAACAGCATCTTTTGAAATAAACAGCATCTTTG
>NC_089755.1:5116517-5129017 GCF_040412425.1 Macrobrachium rosenbergii
CGATTCAGTGTTGACTGCTGAGTAACATGCATCGTTAAATATGAGTGTTTGTCGTTTGAACAAAAATGCAAAGACACAATCGTTTATGGCGAGTTTTTGTTGAAATGTTTCTCATCATAAATTCTCCCTAATGCGCATGGCTTCACTTATGAAGTTTTGCATATAAGTTATCGCTTCCAATCTGAATGCAAATGTAAGTAAAAATTAATGTATAACCAAAGATCCATAAAGGTTCCTTTATAAGCAATTATTAAAATAAGTGCAAGCGAATGTATGCAAGGCGTTGCTTATTAACACTAGCTTGCAATCCGAATAATTTGGCGGCAATTAATTTCCACACTGAAGAAGGGAAGGATATCTGCTTCCTCCTTTGACCATTTGCTCTTCATGTTGTTCTCACTGCTTGCTCAGGTGGAATTAGAGGAGCATTAGTATTAGATAGATGGCTCGATTTGGTCTCAAATGAAGCCGCCGTGAGATTTATGAGTTGCAATTAGGGAAGGAAATGCGCATGGATCATGAGAGAGAGAGAGAGAGAGAGAGAGAGAGAGAGAGAGAGAGAGAGAGAGAGAACCCTGAGGGTCCTATAAACAGAAACTTTCCAGGACTGAAGAATCAAAGTTTCCAGAACTCTTGTGAATCAAAGTCTAGTGATTAGACTTCGATGAGAAGCTCAAGTCATAAGAGAGATGTCTGCTGCTCCATCACTTAATAATCCCTATTAAGGCAAAAAGGAGCTACAAGAGTTTCCTCGACTAGAGAGAGAGAGAGAGAGAGAGAGAGAGAGAGAGAGAGAGAGAGAGAGAGAGAGAGAGAAGCTTAGAAAGCTATCAGGGTAGTTTTTACTCATCAGAGATTAAAACATCATTAACAGGTTAAACACAATACTGAGATTCGTTTGACTTTATATAGTTAACACAGAGGTTATCGGGCTTGCAACCTCATACCAGGTCCTAAGTTTATATAATATATATATATATATATATATATATATATATATATATATATATATATATATATATATATATATATATATATATATATATATATATATATATATATATATATATATATATATATATATATATATGCGTGTGTGTTTGTGTATCTCTTCAAAATAAACCCAAGACCACTCTCTCTCTCTCTCTCTCTCTCTCTCTCTCTCTCTCTCTCTCTCTCTCTCTCTCTCCCAGGGTACAAAATTTAGCTCATTTTTTATTTTTCTAATTTGTTTTGATGTAAACGAAACGCCCAGCCCCTCAGAAATGTCCACCGCCTCTTTGGCAAACAACCAAAATTGGAGAGTTTGAGGAAGCGTTTATTTATTGATCTTTAATAAAAAAATATATAATAAAATCACATTCACGCTCCAAGGAGCATTGGAAGGCTCTGACCATAAAGACTGTGACACCTGATTTACCTGGATGCTTCTTCATTAAAATTTTCAATGTATGACAGAATAAATATATAACCACAATGGAGGCAGCAGCTAATAACAAACTTTGCATAAACGCAGCTGATCGACGGTGTCCATTAAACGCATCTCAGGCACGGAGAGATCTTGCAATATCGGTATGCAATGGCGTTATTCAATTGACCTGTGCAATAATCAACGTAGACTAACCCCATTTGCCCCAATTTTCAGAGAGTATGAGAATCCACTGACCTAATATCATTTTATGTCAGGTTAATTATTTATATTTTAATTGGTTCTGACGAACTCCTAAACTATACATTTCAGATCTAACGATGAACCAGCTATCAGGCTGAGTCTAAAATCCTGTAAACATGTCAGTTTAAACTGATTAAAACCAGTATTATTGGACATGAAAAATATTATTCCTTTAAAGGAATTGTGGTTTCTGTAATTCTCTCTATATTAACTTCTGTGTTTAACTCAGCGCCTAACGTCGAGATAAAACTAGTTTTATTAGACGCAACGAAAGGCATAGATTAAACGTTAGGCCTATGTTGCAATTTTTATGATTCTCTCTATATTAATCTTTCGTGTTCAGCTCTGCACCTGACGTCGAGACGAAACCATGATTTTATTAGACCCAAACCGAGTCTAGAATTAGCGTTAGGCCTAATAGAAGACACAGAATGACAAACTATTCAAATTGGGCAGCTCCAAGTCTACGTTTCCCAAAGTCTTTCATATTCCTAAGACTGCATTTCCAAAGACTTTGTCTGAAAGATTCGCAGAACCGAAGAGAAAGGGTGAAAGTTTCTATTGAGCCCTGAAATAGATTAGACTAAACCTTCCCTTCCCTCCTGCCAGATAAAATATCGGAATGGTCTCAATCAAGTTCTCCGTTTTCTTTTCCATCTTGGAGAAGAGCCGTTTCTGCTCTCACCCTCGGAAGAGGGAACGCTTTCACAACTCTTCTCTCGTGATATGGAGAAATATAAAATATTTCAATAAACTTTATAGTGTTTAAATAAATTCTACAGTACTTCAGTATTTAAATTCATTAAGACTCAGGGATGATCTACTTCAAGTTTCGTCAAAACTGCTCTCTGGGTTTTGTTAGAAATCTTTTCCATCTAAAAGTTTTTGCGTTTGTGATTGATATATCTTGCTTGAGAATATTTTAAACTTACAGTGAATAAGAGGCTTATACGTTTACGAGACCACTAGTAATAGGCCTATACCCAATTAGTTTTTCTAAATAAATATGTTATAGGTTATACTGGCCATCGAAAATATAGACATCTGGTAAATGTGACAAGTAATATATATATATATATATATATATATATATATATATATATATATATATATATATATATATATATATATATATATATATATATATATATGTATATATGTGTGTGTGTGTGTGTGTGTGTGTGTTTATACGTTCGTGTGCGTATTCTACAAATACCTGCACATAATACTTTATACTCGAGACAGAACTCCTTCCCCTTACGAAGCATTAAAAAACGCCATTAATTACATTCCAGAAGGCGCCTCAAGACAAGCAATAATGACAGGCAATAAATGAATCGCCAGAGATAAAAGAATATGTATAATATGAGCAGAAGTTTCTTCGGCACAAGAGAGTTTTCTGTACAGCCGCTACAGCATATAATCAAGGGAACCGAAAATAAATCTATCTTTCGGTGGTCTCGGAATAATGCTGTATGAACCGTTTCCCATGAAACTTTAATCACGGCCGGTGGTGGCCTATCCTATATCGTTGCCAGAAGCACGATTATGGCTAACATTAACCTTAAATAGAATAAAAACTACTGAGTCTGGAGGGCTGCAATCAGGTATGTTTGATGATTGGAGGGTGGATGATCAACATACCAATTTGCAGCCCTCCAGCCTCAGTAATTTTTAAGATCTGAGGGTGGACAGAAAAAGTGTGGACAGAAAAAAGTGCGGACGGACAGAAAACTCAAAAGAAACAAGAAACCTACAGATGATCAATGTGTGACATCCCACGACCCCGAGGAACCAACAACGCCCACCCACCAGATTCTAACGGGAAGCGAGGAGAGGAATTCGGTTCCCTCTCTCATATTCCTTAACAAATCCACTGAATTTACATTCATTAATGTATTCTTACCAGCAAGGATTTGCTTATTGTTTTGATGTGCGTTCAGTGTAGGATTAGCCCCGGATTCTGAGCTGATTGGGTGGGGATTTGCACATCCGAAATGGTCAGGTGTGATTGGAACCTCCTTCGAATATTTCGTTTTTGATAAAAGGTTCGTTTTTGTTATATTTATTGCAGGAGTTTTACGATGAAAGAAAGTTTTTATTCGTAATGTTCTTTATATTTGGGACTGATTTAATTTCAGGGTCACTATAAATCTACAATGATTTATAAAGAATTACCTAAAATAATGACTCATAAACTAAAATCCTAATGTGTCTAAGAAATTACGCCAAAATGTTGATTCAATACATACACATACACACACACACACACACACACACATACATTTTATATATATATATATATATACATATATATATATATATATATATATATATATATATATATATATATATATATATATATATATATATATATATACGGAGTGCAATATATCACCAGACTTGGCATAAAAAAACCCAAGTTTCAATCAGGTATAAGAATGTTTATTCCTAGCTAAAGAAACATTATAGAACAAACACCAAAAGAGAATATGATATGAGTAATACTTTGGTTCTCCCTTTCCACCCTTCATTCAATGACACTGTTTACCCTTTAAGAATATTAAACCTTAAAGTAGTCTTTTCTTCCCCCAACACAATAGGTAAGACAGTAGCCATTTGCAACAGGCCCAAACAAGAAGGTGTGGTTTACAAAATACACCAGAATGTGGCAAATTCCACCTTGCACAAACTGGAAAAGATATTAATATTTCCCAACATCGATATTGTGTAAGAACAAATTCTCAAACAGTGCTGTTAATTTTATGTGCAAAATTGTGGCTGTCCTATTCTTTGGAACAAAACAGAAATATTATTCAAAGAAGAAGATATGATGACAAGATATTTGTTAGAAAACGGCTTGCATAAGTTTTATAAAACAAAAAAACTTTAATATTAGTCAGGGCACATATTATAAATACCTTTATTCACACTTTTTCCCAACAGTACAAATTCAGAGGAAGGTTTTAAATGACCTGTCACCAAATCGCTGAACAGTTCTCTCTTTTAACTTTTCTGGATTCCTAATTCTTGACCGTTTGCTTATGATCTAAACAACAAAATTTTAACTTTAACAACTGCTCTTTATATTTTTCGGTGAGAAACAATGTCGGTGATTCTTATGTACAACTTATTCTCTTTGTTGCAATAAACCTCTTGAAGAGGCCTATTACAATGGAAGGCAAATTATCGAACAATTTGAGTGTTTTATTCTCTTTTCTCCTGTGGAATATTGATGACACATACATATTATTATATATATATATATATATATATATATATATATATATATATATATAATATATATATATATGTATGTGTGTGTGTATGTCAATGTGAAGTAAAACTGTTAGGTTCATTCACGTGAATAATAACAAAGTAATTAGATAAACAATTTAATATTATTAAGTTGAATTAATGACTGGACATAAAATATAGTCAAGAGATTGATCAGAATTTTTCTTAGTAGCCATTCATTTTATTTCATTTAATACACAGTGATTATTATTTTCATCATTTCTATATTATTTATATATATATATATATATATATATATATATATATATATATATATATATATTATATATATATTTTATATATATATATATATATATATATATATGTATATATATATATATATATATATATATATATATATATATATATATATATATGTATATATATATATATACATACATATATATAT
The DNA here is from genome assembly GCF_040412425.1 of Macrobrachium rosenbergii. Lineage (NCBI taxonomy): Eukaryota > Metazoa > Arthropoda > Malacostraca > Decapoda > Palaemonidae > Macrobrachium > Macrobrachium rosenbergii. Next base: position 5,121,896 of record NC_089755.1, read on the forward strand.
ATATAATAACAATGATATATATATATATATATATATATATATATATATATATAGCATATATATATATATATATATATATATATATATATATATATATGATAATGATGTCAATCTCTTGACTTTACCAGTTATTAATTCAAAAAATTAATAATATTAAATTGTTTCTCTAATTACTTGTGTTACATTCACGGAACCTAACAGTCTAGACACACACACACACACACACACACAAACATATTAAAACACGTCCATAGCTTCACTCCCAAAAACTATTTCAAAAACTTTGACATCTGAGACATTCAAAATGTAGGCCTATACCTTATGCATCTAGGTTATATCAGAGACCACAAAACCTTCATAGGGAAATCTTTTGACTCTATTTGTAACGTTCAGTCAGTCATGTTTAAAGTTCAATCAAACATCAAATCTCTTTTTGACCGATAAAAGCAAAACAAACTCTATATTTGTAGTTGAATTTGTACACAGACGAAGTTTTACGGAATGGAACGATACAGATGAAATTTTATTTAATTCATTTTTAGTTGCCTCAAACTTACTTCAGCGAATAGAAGCTCACTTTGTAAGTAAACAGTCTTCGCGTCTGGAGGCCATTTACCTATAAAAAAATAAACAAAACTTTGACAGGAAAGTTTAAACAAACATTTTGTTTATCTAAGAAGCAAGTTTCCATTGAGTCTAGTCGAAAGGTTTATGTATTTCATTCATAAAAGAAGAATCTACAGCACATTTTTTTTCCTGCCAGAAGTTTTTTCACTTGTTGTGGAGGGGAAAAATTCTGATCTATTTGATTTCAGTCGTATTTTTTTGCCTCACAGTTTTTGTCTTGTTAAGTTTTTTGTAATAGGGAACGGTAAGAAAAAACACGTAGGGGAAGTGGCCTCTTTTTCTAAAAGAGGGGTTTGAGCAGTTGGACAGCAAGATAAAGAGATGCAGAAAATAAAGGGATGAAGTACAAGGATCTAAAGGTGGAACTGGGAGAAAAAATGTTACCTTACGACCGAAGAAACAGGGAACGGAGGTCAAGTAAAAGGCTAAACAGTGGTGTAACTAGGGGCCGAATGGACGCTGCAAAACCCTCTATTAATGCCAACTGTCTGTTTCAGACACACACAGATGTTTCAGAACCATGGACAATGCAGAGACGGTCTGAGATAAAAACAACTTTTCAAGTCATTGAGGTTTTTAGCTCTTGGAAGATTCCCCTTTATTTATTTATTTATTCCTTTTTCATTTCTTTTTGGGGGGACGAGATTCTTCGTCCTCTTATCTCGCTCAGAAAAATTTCCTTTTGAGAAGGAAGGATTCCTCACCTTTCTCCTTGTGTCGAATTCGTCTTCTTATGGACAGAAAATCTTTCACTCGTTTTCCAGAGTGGCGTTTATCTCTCTCTCTCTCTCTCTCTCTCTCTCTCTCTCTCTCTCTCTCTCTCTCTCTCTCTCTCTCTCTCTGTTTCAGATCCTGTTTTATGTTTTATCTTTCAAATATGATTTTACTCTTTTTCATTTTTGTTTCGCTGTCACGAAATTCATAGAGAATTTCTGAAAGAATGTAAAGAGAATTGAAGGGATTCTTCTTTAGGGTGAACAGCATTTCTGAACGGCATTTTCGAACAGGATTTAACAGCGCTTTCGAACAGCATTTCAGCAGCATTTTCGAACATTTTTAACAGCATTTTCGGACTGCATATTTTTACAGCATTTTCGAACGGCATGTTTAACATTTTCGAACAGCATTTTTAAAGGCATTGCCGAACAGTTTTAACAGTATCTTTTCATAACATTTTCGAACAGCATTTAACATCACTTTCGAACAACATTTTAACACTTTTGAACAGCATTTTAAAAACACTTTCGAAGAGCATTTTAACAGTAGTTGCGAACAGCGTTTTACCTGCACCTTCGAACAGTCTTTCAACAGCATTTTAACAGCTCTTTCGAACAGCATTTTAACAGTAGTTCCGAACAGCAATTTAACAGCACTTTCGTCAGCATCTTCCAACAGCATTTTAACAGCCCTTTTGAACAGCATTTTAATAGCACTTTCTAATGGCATTTTAACAGCATTTCCGAAGAGCATTTCAACAGCAATTTCGGACAGCATTTTTAACATTTTTGAACAGCATCTTTTAACAGTATTTCGGAATAGCATTTTAACTGCACTTTCGAATACATTTTGACAGGATTTCCGAAAATCTTCTTAGCAGTAATTTCGGATATCATTTTTAACAGTATTTCCAAACAGTATTTTAACAGCGCTTTCGAATAGCATCTTAACAGCGCTTTCGAATAGCATTTTAACGGCACTTTCGAACAGCATTTTCGAAAAGCTTTTTAACAGAACTATCGAACAGCATATTTAACAGAATTTTCAAACAGCATATTTCGAGAGCATTTTTAGCAGCATTTTATAACAGCATCTTTTGACAGCATTTTAGAACATAAACTTTTAACAGCACTTCGAGCAGCATTTTTAACAGCATATTTCCACAACATTTTTGGACAGCATCTTTTAACAGCATTTTCGAGCAGCATTTTCAACAGCACTTTCGAACCGCATTTTAACATCACTTTCGGAAAACATCTTTTCACAGCATTTTCTACAGCAGACGATGTGTGCCCATTAATATCTGGGTGGACTGTTGGGCGGTAGGCTGGGAGATTTCTACACGACCAGCAAACGTGAGCCCTGTGCTTTGGTGCCCATTATATATCTGGGTGGATATATATATATATATATATATATATATATATATATACATACATATATATATATATATATATATATATATATATATATATATATATACCATGCATATACGTGGTGCATATATATATATATATATATATATATATATATATATATATATATATATACATATAATATATATATATATATATATATATATATATATATATATATATATATATATAATATATATATATATACATATATATACATATATATATATATTATATATATATATATATATATATATATATATATATATATATATATCACTGATATAATTTACATGACACCAGGACTACAAAGCAAAAAGAATAACTACAAAACTAAATAAAAAAAAATTCCTCAGGTAAAGAGAAATTTAATTAAGTAAAATCCAGAAGGGTCTAAAGCAGACAGAGAAACAAACAGGTCAATGAGCAGATGACCCCAGGTGGCAAACAAGTGTCAAACAAAGGTCATTAATAATCATCACCCAACTTGACCCCGCCACGTCTTGGAGCACCAGATACAGAATACATTAAGACACACAAACTTTAAAATACAGAATACACCAAGATACAAAATGCATTAAGATGCAGAATACATTAGGACACAAAATGCATTAAGATACAGAATACATCAAGATACAGGACACATTAAGATACAAAATACATTATCACATAATAATCAAGAAAATGGTCTAGATTCATTAGAAGAAGATTCCATATTCCCAGAAGTAGGAATGAAGGACGCTTAGAATTATTCGAGTTTCGAGAGGACTCTAAGAAGTAAGTCTTCATAAGACGTTCCTGAGAGAGAGAGAGAGAGAGAGAGAGAGAGAGAGAGAGAGAGAGAGAGAGAGATCATTCTCGGCTTCCGTCATCCAAAAGAACCTTTCCACCGACGATCCCTTCCCCACCCTCAGGAACTAATAATAAACAGGAAGGAAACAAAACCATCACGAAAGGTTCTCCCTCTGCATTTATCCCTCATTTAATCATTCTGCTTTAAAAATAGGAGATGAATAATATATTTATTGTTATTTATCTTTTGCTTTGAATCTGTGCATTTTTACTAAGAAAAATTCCCTGGATAAAGAGTTCTGATGCAGAGTGACAGGAAGTGGCATCGTTATAACTTGATTATTTGCCATATTTAAGTCTGAAAGTCTAGAAGTCTAAAAGGCTGGAATTCAAAGTCTAAAAGTCTGGAAGTCTGAAAGTCTAGAAGCCAAAAAGTCTAGGTCTAAAAGTGTGGAACACTGGAAGTCTGAAAGTCTGAAAGTTTGTAAACCTGGAAGTCGTAAAAATCTGGAATGCAGAAAGTCGAGATCTGAAAGTGTGGAAGTCTGAAAGTCTAAAGTCTAGAAGTCTGAAGGTCTAGAAGTCTGAGAGTCAAAGTTTGGGAGTCTGAAATTTGCAAGGCCTGTAAGTCTAAAAGTCTGGAAGTCTGAAAGTCAAAGTCTGGAAGTCTGAAAGTCAAAGTCTGGAAGTCTTAAATTCGCAAAGCCTGAAAGCCTAAAAGTCTAGAGATTTGAAAGTCTAAAAATGTAGAAGTCTAGAAGTCTAAAAATCTGGAAGTTTGAAAGTGAAAGTCTGAATTCATTGGCATCATTTCGTTCAAAGTTCAGGACCAAAATTCCACAAAGAAATTCCTGCATGACATTGTTGTTTGTTTTGGGAGGCTCTCATTTCACCCCTCTTTTGGCCCACCCAGGGGGACGCCCCAATTCATTTCCTGTTATAGTTCACAGTTTTCTTGCATAACTTCTTCTTCTCCTTCTCATCCTTCTTCTTTTTTCATCCTACTCTTTCTCCTCCTTCTTCTTCTTCTTCTTCTTCTTCAGTGTCACAAGAGGTCTGGTGACTAGAAAACTTCATAGATTCTTCTTTCTCTGCAGTAAGACTTTATAGATATTCCATAGGCCCAAAAGCCCCTCGTGTTAATGAAAGCTACATCGTCACATTCCTGAAGAGATCCCCATTCCAAAATCTAATTCCAGTTCCCAAAATGGCTCCCAGAATATGGACCATTCAGAGGAAACCGTCGGGTTGCTTTGTTCCTCTCCTATTACTGGAACCAATTATCTCGTCGGGTTTGCAAAAGTGGGACAGTTCTTGAGTTTCAGGAATATCTCTCTCTCTCTCTCTCTCTGTCTGTCTCTCTCTCTCTCTCTCTCTCTCTCTCTCTCTCTCTCTCTCTCTCTCTCTCTCTCTCTCTTTTCGTTTAACCAATTATCCTTCCGAAATTCTAAAGGGCCATTAATCATTCAACGCGGAAAGGTAAAGTTTCGTCCATTACCATAAATATGACGATTCCCTTTTCAGTGACCCAAATTTACGGGATGAACTTTCGAGTCCATTGTATAATAAGTTATCCGTTCGGTATATAATGCATTCCTCATCATTCATTCCTCTTCATTTAACCCCCTCCATGCTGAAACTGTTTATACAATTTGTCATTCCTAACATTTCTCATTTATTTATGTTATGGAAAAGTTTGAATTCGTGAATATTTCCCTACGTCAGAATGGATTTCAGAGGGTCCTAGCTATAAAGTAATTCAGAGGAGGTAGACATAAAAATACACACACGCACTATATATATATATATATATATATATATATATATATATATATATATATATATATATATATATATATATATATATGTATGTATGTATGTATGTATATGTATAAATCCTTCCTTCGTCCATTGTCATAAAGAGAAACAAAATAATGCCAACAACTTCATTCAACAAAAGGTTCTAAACTATCCAAGATCACTTAGAAAGAACCAATTATCGAAAATTTAATGGCAAAAACTGCATCAATTTGCTGACAGAATCCTTCCCTCTGAAGAAGAGACACAGACGAATCTCTCTCTACGAAATTCTATCTTACACGCGGAACGTAGGATGGAAGAATGTTCATTCTATCCTGCACTACGAAATCTCTCAGTCTCCCACTCTTCAACTTGGTATCTCTCTCTCTCTCTCTCTCTCTCTCTCTCTCTCTCTCTCTCTCTCTCTCCTCTTCCTGGCACCAGTCAGTCTTCTCTGTGTAACTCGAGGCTCCTAAGTCATAGGAATAAGCCTTTGACTCCCTTTGTGATGGCTGACTTCTCTCTGTCTCAGTTGTGACGCCTGATAATCGTTAGGTCTGTTACTGGTGAGATATAGTATGAGTCTGCTCTCATGGGAATCCAGACGTCGTGGAATATATTGTTCAAATGATAAGAACACCGATATTTATCAGACGTAGGTGATTCTGTCATGTAAAGTCACGTAATTCAGTCAAATTTCAAAATGTCTATTCCAACAGAGATTTTCACATTCCAAGCTGGTCCCTGACCCTCTCTTTCTGCCGAGAGCGCCAGATTTGCTGAACAGCAGAAGCACCAATATGCAGGAAATGTGCCTCGCTGTAGAACTTCTCAGTTCCAGAGGTCCTTTATTCCCCACACCGTTGGACTGTGGAACGGTCTCCCTACTCAGGATGTCGTGCAACTGGATCCTCAAGAGTTCAAACGAAGATGCAATGTATTACTATCATGCATGATTCATACTCCATACAAAATATACATAAACAATGTATAATATTTTTAAGTCGTTAAGGTGAAATGCCAAAGTGGGTATAATACAATGGATTTTTGTATTCTTGAATAAGATGTGATTAAGATACATGGCAGTAAAATACAATAGATTTCTTCATTTCTTGACAATGGTCTGATAAAATACAATAAATTTCTATAAATTCTTGAACTAGATGTGATAAAAAATACGACAGATTTCTAGATTTCTTGAGCATGATGTGAAAAAATACAATAGATTTCTATATTTCCTATAATAAAATTAACAATCCATCGGAAGTAATTATTAAGCAGTTGAAGATATTTCAAAGAACGGCCACAGTAGATCACTGGGTCACATTCTTATTGAAATGAAGGAGGAGTTGGAAGAGAGAGAAGCTTATTCTGCCTAGGTGGGTTTCATAAATATTGTTGCGCCTGGTCCTGCCTAAATCTCCTTCCCCTAATCCCCCGTTCCAAACTATCAGAGAGAGAGAGAGAGAGAGAGAGAGAGAGAGAGAGAGAGAGAGAGAGAGCAACACCTCCACGAGAGAAAGTTCCTCATCATTGGGGAAAAACATCTCATTTGCATATGAATCAAAGGGGGAAGAAGCCAGGCCCCCCCAAAAAAAACTCATTTTCAAAGTGAAATGATTCTCGTCTCTCGTCTTCAGATTTCTGTCTTGTCTTTGTACTTTTATTCTGCTTTTGTTTAGTCTTCTTTATTGTTGTCATGTAATTCTACACAGAAGTCGTTTAAGCTACATATAATAATAATAATAATAATAATAATAATAATAATAAT
>NC_089755.1:5134017-5141517 GCF_040412425.1 Macrobrachium rosenbergii
GAGTGAAGTGACAGGGAGAAGCACTATAAAAAAAATAATTATGTAAGCAGTGGCAGATGGGTTAAGAAGGATAAGCATTTTGAAGAAATGAAACGAAAGAGTTGAATGGGGCTGTGTTGGTTAATCTCCCAGAAGAAATGGAAATCAAACGGAAGTTTTGATCTCGAGGAGTCAACCGACTGTGAAATTTACCTAGCGTTGTGGCATCAAGGTCAGTCATGACACTTCTCTTTCAGAAGGTAATAGATTTTTTTTTAATGAACTTAACAGGCTTTTTAGTCTTACTGCCCACAGGTAATTAGGTCCATTCAGTTTATTTTACCGATGACAGTGTACTGATTCTTAGACGCATCTTCTATCCACGTAGGTAAGTATTTATACACAGTGTGTAGTATTGTATACAGTGTGTATATATATATATATACATATATATTATATATATGAGTGGAGTGTATATATATACATATATATATATATATATATATATATATATATATATATATATATATATATATATATATATATATAATATATGTGTGTGTGTGTGTGTGTGTGTGTGTGTGTGTGTGTTCGGTTCTTTCTCTATCCTCCATTCCCTTCTTATTCTATTCTCATCATTCATTATTACCCAATCTCACATTTCTTCTGCCCCCTTGCTTCAACTTCTTCCCACTTCTATCTCATTCTCAGGAAAGGGTGTTCTAAACAGCAAACCATCCATCCACCCCATCCCTAATTCCTGGGGACACACACACACACACGCACGCAACGTATCACTGAACAGAATAGGCATGCAATTTCCTCGTTCCGTGATGCATCACCGTCCAACCTCTTATTACCGGATGGTAAATTCAGTGGGACTGATTAGTGAACCGAATGAGATCGGGAGGAAGGAGGTGTTCTGAGACACTTCCAGCCAGGTCGCAGGTCGGTGCGACTGTTTTTGTTTATTTTTTTATATATATATCTGTCAAAAGAGAGAACGAAATAAAAGGTCTTCATACTCATCGGACCTATAACTGCTTAGGCGTATTTATGTGTGCATTTATGTTTTTGCATGTTCATATTTTTGTATCACAAGTACTTAGTACATCTTTCTGAGGTAACAGACGAGAATAGATTTATTTTTTCCCTGCTATCATGACGGTACCTTCAGCGTCTGGGAAATTCTTTCGACAGTTAGATGTATACTCTTTGGGAGCCTGTCAAACTCCTAAAGGTTTGGCAACTTTTCCTTGAGAGAGAGAGAGAGAGAGAGAGAGAGAGAGAGAGAGAGAGAGAGAGAGGTTCCCAGTCTGTCCACTGAGACATGAAATATTTGTCCACATTCTTTTTTGTTCTCCATTAAACAAAATGCAAAACATGCAAATATATTCATTTAATTTGGTAGGTAATTTTGATGTGTCCATTTTGCAACGTATAATAAGAATTAATAATTTTTTCAAATGTGAGCAAATGAAGAGGAAAGTGGAACATTCTATCAAATAAGAAAGAGGTTGAGGGATGGAGTACAAAGAAGGAAATGAGGCAGAGAGGTAGACAGAAGGAGAAAATTTTATATAATATATATATACATACATACATACATATATGTATATAGACACGTCACACATATGTAATTTAATGAATGCAAATATTATTTAGCTTTGCCATCCCCTGTCATGCTCAATGTTTTTCGCATAAAGAACATCTCATCCGTCGGTTTTCTTGACATACACTCTCGGTAAGAAAAACTCTCGAGCAATGAAAAAAATATAGATGAAAATATGACAGTGTTAAAAAGATGATAAGAACTGGATTACGCGTCAAGTCTTATCAGCTCTCCAAGCGAAATAGACGATCTGTCTTTTATCATCGTAAATTTGGTTTCTGTGTGGAGAGAGAGAGAGAGAGAGAGAGAGAGAGAGAGAGAGAGAGAGAGAGCTGTAAGGACCTCATGGACTGATTCATACACTCTGATACATAATATGACTTTTTATATTCACAAATATTAAGCCATGAAATATTGTTTTGTTATCGAATATAATACCTTACGCCCAGAGTGGTCATATTTTACCTTTTACTAAGGCTAGGGTTCGAATCTAGCGATGCAAGTGCGGATATCAATTATGATTCCGCTTGGGTACAAGCTATTCCAAAGTTATAAGTGATTTCATAATTAAACGATATTTGTGTCTTAATAATAGTGAAAGAAATATATATGTAGATATAGATATATAAACATATACGTACATACATACATGTATTTATGTATGTATGAATATAATCTGTATGTATGAATATGCATCGCTATTTGTCATTAAATTACTGCTGTGACACATGATATGTATCATACGGAGAAGCACTTTTCCCTTACAATAATGTACAACTGAGAGCGCTTAAACCCCTGCGTATATACTCTAACTATCGCACGGCCACCACACACAATCATCACTAAATAGGTGTTAACTGTTTTGAGAAAACTCTTGCTCCAATAACTTTCTTAAAACAATCTTCCTCGCGATGTCAACAGTTTACGTCAATTGCCAACATAATTACCCCTGTTGACGTGCTCCCAGAACTTTCTTAACTACTGATCTCAGGGCGGAGGAAAAATGTTGCAGGCTGAATTCAACTTTGAGTTAGGTTAAAACACGACTTATATAAATTAGAAAGGAAGTAGAAGTACAGTTGCTCTGTAATGTCTAAGAAATTAGTCACACTGTGACTGTCGCCTTAGTTCCTTACTAACTGACGCAAAGTCATGGAGATTATAAGGTCACCGATTCAATGTTAATCTGTGGTTTACGAATTAACACTTCTATACAGTACTCTCATTTTAAACTCTTGCTTATTTTGTATACGTGTATCAATTTCCTATCCATAATGGGTTTTGGTTAAAATCAGTTTTTGAACATGATCTAAAATGGTTTGCTTTGCCCTGACAAAGAAAAAAAAAAAACAATGATCCATCCGTGATTTAACAATTAGTATTTATTCTTTTTTTTTGGCAATCAAATCAAAATTTATTTTCTAAACTGCTATGGGTTTAATTGTCTCCCCGAGTTTATGAGTTCTGACAATTGTTATTTTGGAAACTGTTTATTTTCTTGGTCCCATCTATCATATTTTTACCCGTCCACTTAAAGCTTTTTGTAATTATTTTTAATTTACAGATATTCAGATTAGAATTTAACTTTTGGTGCATTTTCTCATTTTAGTTTTCGATGTTTTTGTACAGTTATATATATATATATATATATATATATATATATATATATATATATATATATATATATATATATATATAATGTACATATGTCCATGTTTGGACGTGGTCGATATTGAAGGCTCAAGAAAGGAGGAAGCTGGAAGTGGCAGAGGATCAGGGACGTTGGAGGCTGGATGTGTGGAGTCACGAGAAAGGATAGGATCAGAAACGATGATATTAGAGGGACAGTCAAAGGGGTGGTAGAAGTGTCAAAGAAGATTGCAGCGGTTTGGTCATGTCATGCATGTGGAGAGAGGAGGATCATGTGTAGGAAGGTCTGTGGACATGGAGGAGGGAGGAGGAGGAGGAGGAGGAGGAGGAGGAGGAGGAGGAAGAGGAGGAGGAGGAGGAGGGGAGGCCAAGATTCGGATGGAAAGATAACGTAGCAAATGACATGGGAAAGGTTAAGAGAACAGGATACGCAGACAGAAGGCTGAAGACAAAGAAGATATATATATATATATATATATATATATATATATATATATATATATATATATATATATATACTCTCTCTCATAACTACTCTCTCTACACGTCTATATGCATATGAATATTATATATATAATATACTAGCTGACCGGGAAAACTTTGAATGACAACAGATAAACTATCTCTCTCTCCTCCATAAGACTCTCTCTCTCTCGGGAGACCCCATATAGAGATGGGTAAAGGCTGAAGAAGCAGAAGAAGAAGAAGAAGAAGAAGAAGAAGAAGAAGAAGAAAGAAGAGAAGAAGAAGAAGAATATATCTGTGTACGTATGTGTGTGTGTAGACATACTTTGTATTACACTTTTTTCCTGAAAATCTCTCTCTCTCTCTCTCCCCTCTATTTGATCTAACCTATAGTTCATCTTTTCCCCCTTTATCCTCTTCTTAATAAGAGATGTATATATCTATATACTTCTTCTCTTATTATTCTACTCGTATATCTTTTTTCCATCAGTTTTGCTTTCCATTCGTTTTTAATCAACTTTATCTTCACTTTCTCTCATTTTCACTTTCAGAGTCGACTCTTCCACCGTTCTAAAAATCCTCAACATTTGAGAATATAAAGACTAATATAAAGAAAGATAATTAAAAAGATAAAAAAAATAAGAAAAATATTGAGTATCATTCCTCTTCCTCTTTCCCTCCCCCCACAAAAAAATTAATAAGATGAAAGTGTATCTTGAATACTTAGGAAAAAATGCAAAAAACGTTAAAAGTGACCTGGCAAGGTACCCCCCACCGGTATCGCCTCACGGAAAGGCGAATATCGATTTTCATGTCATATCTCTAAGAGAGGGAAGAAGATTAATCGTCTCTTCTCTGATGCCTCTTCCTCTAGTCGCATGATTCCCAATTTAATTAGGTCATTTTAACTTGATTCCTCTATAATGAGTGGAATCAATGGGTCCAATAAAGGGAATGTTTTTTTACCTAAATGTTTTGCTTCAACATGGATTTTCTCTCCTCTCGACACGACGTGGGCTATTTTATAAATATGAGAGCAGTATCATGACCTTCCTGATTATTCAGAGGAAGTTAGTTTCCCTACCTTTTGAGTTAATTATTGTTAAAAATATCTACTTTTTAATGAAAATTACCTGACGAATAAACCGTATTTATCGACTTTGTCAGTCGTACTTATCACTGAATGTATTCGGTTGATACGATAATGCAGAAATTTATCAAGATCTTTACTTCTACCACAAAGAAATAAATCCTAATGTAGTTTGTTTTAGCAGTTTAAGTGAATTTATGAAGCAATTGCTAGCTAGCTTTTCAGATTTTTTCGGAAGTACTAATATATTTTCGTTATGATATCATAATGCATTAACAAATTAATCATACGCTGTTTAATATAATATATATATATATATATATATATATATATATATATATATATATATAATATTATTATTATTGTGTATATATATATATATATATATATATATATATATATATATATATATATATATATATATATATATATATGAATATATATACTCTCAATTAATGAGTTAAAAAAGTAGGTGGAAAAGACATTGAAGTCCAGAGATGTGGAATACAAGGATAAGATAATAGGAAAAGAATGTCCAAAAAGTTAAATATAAAAAGATAAAAATGCTTCCACATTGTATTCTATGAGCCAACCAACTCACTGCAAAGTACAAGAAATGAAACTGAAAACTAAATCACATGAGAGGAAGGGCCGAGCATGCTAAAACATTTTCTAATCTCAAGTAAGTAAATAAATAAATAAATTTATATATAAATAAGTAAATAAATTCAAAACAAACGTATAAATGTATAAATCAATCAAAAATAAATAAAGAAAGCAATAAATAAATAATTAAATAAACAAAAAATATATAAATACAGAATTAAAGCTTCCCGGAATACAAAAAATACAAAAACAAGTAAAAATGCGCCGAAAGTTTCTTCGGCGCAGTCGAGTTTTCCGTACAGCCGCTACAGCGTATAATCAAGGCCACCGAAAACAGATCTATCTTTCGGTGGTCTCAGTATAATGCTGTATGAGCCGCGGCCCATGGTAACCACGGCCCGGTGGTGGCATATCCTATATCGTCTGAAGCACGATTATATTAGCAACCTTAAATAGAATAAAACTAGAAGTTAGAGACGTAATTCGGTATGTTTGATGACTGGAGGGTGGATGATCAACATACCAATTTGCAGCCCTCTAGCCTCAGTAGTTTTTAAGATCTGAGGGCGGACAGAAAAAGTGCAGACGGACAGACAAAGCCGGCACAATGATTTTCTTTTACAGAAAACTAAAACGTAAAGATTATTTCTTTAAAAACCAATTTTAGAAGCGAATCTCGGAAATGATTTGTATCCTACGTTGATCAGATACACCGAATTGATTTTCATGACGTGCCTCCCGATAAAAGAATCACATTAACTTTCGCCTTCGTAATTTAATTATGATTCCCCTCTTGATTTCAGCACCCCTTTCTTATGTCTCGGAAGGATAGCGGAGTGTGGAAGGTTTTTATATGCTTTATTAATTTCATATTTCTTGTTTGATACGAAACAACTTGGATTGATATCGGTCATGTGCGTGTGTGTGTGTGTGTGTGTGTGTGTAAGTATGTGTGTGTGTGTGTAAGTATGTGTGTGTATGTGTAAGTATGTGTATGTGTTTGTGTATGCATTAGCATTTGTAAATTATTCATGTAATGCAAAAATTATAGAGCAATTATTCCTCGTTCAGTGTAATTGTACACAAGACCATTTAACCTCTAATAAACGCTTGCGCGCGTCAGTCCACATTATTAAATAATCTAACCATAATCACCTCACTGTTGCTCGTCTGTGCGTTCAACGGAATTATTAGTCTAATTACTTTCTTTAAAAAAATCCATTCTCGTGATGTACGCAAGTCCGTTCTATTGCGATGTTAATAACAGTGTATTTATGCACGCAACTTCCCCTAATATCTGCGGCGAGATAGGTTTAAAAATTGCTGTAATACGGACGAGAGGAAAATAATTGCACCTTGAATTAAGGGCTGCCCTAAACAAAGAATATTTCACACTAATTACGGGAAGGAAACTACGGTAGCCTCGGATACTGGCGGAAGGGTAATTAGAATACGAAAAAAATATGTGATTGTCTGTAGTCATTAGCGCAGCAATTAGCAGCGACCAGTAAATTTGACCAACCTTGAAAAGACATAAATTCAGTCATGGGTGAATTCACTGCAACTCCATGAGTTAAAATTCCGTAATGTTTTCATGCAATTAAATTTCGTTCTGGATTCAGGAAAATATTATCGGAATTATCAGACTCCAATCATAAATGATAAAAAAAGATTGGTTGAGGTTTTTTCTTTCGTTCATCTTCCTGCGTGACCTGCGAGTTATTTTTTTTTTTTTTCTCTCGTCATGAATTATGCGAGGTTTTTATAACTCGCCGGTATGACAGTGCTTTTTTGTAGTGTATCGTGTGAAATTGGTTTTCTAAGGCCCTGTATTGACTGTTGGTTTTCCCTTGTTGGTTAAGTGTTTTATCAATTCTGTGTCATTGATAAACAGACGGTTTCTTCTTGACTAACCGTGACTCTTTCGTGGCATTGAGGAATCAGATTCTTCTACATCTGCTTTTCTGTTTTTGACTTTTGGCAAACACCCTCGTTACGAATCCAGAAGAGTTAACTCAAAATGAGAAATAACAGATACTTAACAGGCAATCTATGGTTTCTAAGTTAACAAGATGGTTTTCTATCCAACATAAAACGG
>NC_089755.1:5146517-5151517 GCF_040412425.1 Macrobrachium rosenbergii
CCAAGGTGAATTCATCATCTTAGCGTTTGATACAGACTAATGGAGGTCTTGACACCCCCATCACCTTTGGAGTGCTGTTAGATTAACTCGGTACCAGCCGTTGAGTGAAATAGTGAAAATGGAACGTGAAACATTGATGGAAAGGGCTATAGAACGAAACTTGGAAAATTTATTCCAGGTTTGTGTGTATGACTATCAGACTGAATCCCATATGGGGAGGTTGCTGGAGCATCAGACAGACAGGTGAAGAGAAGCACTGAAGAGACAGGTGACAGAGGTTTGTGGAGGTGAAGCTGCAGGCCCAAGTGGTTTGTGAACTTATATAATTTCTTTGAGTGCCCACACACTAGTAAGAAAATTCCAAGTCTAAGTTTACCGACTTACGAAATTTACAAAATGCCTTTTTAAGATAAAGTGGCACCGTTTATAAGAAGTTTAAGTCAAGAATAAAAATGTTGGGAACGATTTTTTTTTTTTTATTTTAAGCCCAGACTTTAGGGCACTTGTGAAATTCCAAGATAGCTGACATCTAAGCACGAGGAGTTGAGTACAAGGAATAAATCAACCCCACGTTACAGAGGAAGAGAACTGTTTCCCCGACAACATATTTAACTAATTTGCAACTACATGTCGTTATTCAGCACTATCTGAAACAAAACATTTGCAACTACATATCGTTATTCAACCCTATCTAAAACAAAATATTTGCAACTATATCGTTAATCAACACTCTCTAAAATAAACATTTACAACTTACCTTATCGCTATCCAACCTATCTAAAACAGAACATTTTGCAACTACATATCGTTATTCAACCCTATCTAAAACAAAAATTTGCAACTACCGTTATTCAACCTATCACAAAACAACATTTGCAACTTCCATACAGTTAATCTTCTCGACAAACATTTTGCAACTACATAGCGTTATTCAACCTATCTAAAACAAAACATTTGCAACTACATATCGTTAGCTAAAGCCTATCTAAAACAAAACATTTTGCAACTACATACCGTTATTCAACCCTATCTAAGAAACAAAACATTTTAACTTCATATCGTTATTCAACCCTATCTAAAACAAAACATTTGCAACTACATACCGTTATTCAACCCTATCAAATGAAACATTTGCAACTACATGTCTACGTTTATTCAACCTATCTAAAACAAAACATTTGCAACTACATACCGTTATTCAACCCTATCTAAAGCAAAACATTTGCAACTACATACACATTTATTTCAACCTATCTAAAACAAAACATTTGCAACTACATACCGTTGTCAACCTATCTAAAACAAAGCATTTGCAACTACATATGTTGTTAACCTATCTAAAACAAAACATTTAAAGCTACATATCGTCATTCAACCACTATCTAAACAAAACATTTTGCAACTACATACCGTTATTCTTTATAAAACAAAACATTTGCAACTACATATCGTTATTCAACCTATCTAAAACGAAACATTTTAACTACATATCGTCATTCAACCCTATCAAAACAAACCATTTGCAACTACATACGTTATTCAACCCTATCTAAACAAAACATTTTGCAACTACATATCACGTTAATGAACCCTATCTAAAACAAAACATTTGCAACTACATACCGTTATTCAACCCTATCTAAAAACAAAACATTTTGCAACTACATACCGTTATTCAACCTATCTAAAACAAACCATTTGCAACTACATACCGTTATTCAACTATCTAAAACATTTGCAACTACATATCGTTATTGAACCCTATCTAAAACAAAACATTGCAACTATACCGTTATTCAACCTATCTAAAACAAAACATTTGCAACTACATACCGTTATTCAACCCTATCTAAAACAAAACATTTGCAACTACATATCGTTGTAACCCTATCCCTAAACAAAGCATTTGCAACTACATATCGTTATTCAACCTATCTAAACAAAACATTTGCAACTACATGCATTATTCAACCCTATCTAAAACAAAGCATTTGCAACCATATCGTTATTCAACCCTATCTAAAACAAAACATTTGCAACTACATATCATTATTCAACCCTATAAAACAAAACATTTGCAACTACATACCGTTATTCAACCCTATCTAAAACAAAACATTGCAACTTCATACTCAGCCTATCTAAAACAAAACATTGCAACTATAACGTTATTTCAGCCTATCTAAAACAAAACATTTGCAACTACATATCGTTATTCAGCCTATCTAAAACAAACATTGCAACCATATCGTCATTCAACCCTATCTAAAACAAAACATTTTACCACATACCGTTATTCAACTATCTAAAACAAAAGAAAAAAGACGAATAGGTAGCCACATTGATGTAATTCTTAATCTCGATCAACATGAAACATGGAATCCTACAAAACTGTTTACCCAGCGTTCATTAAGTGCCCGGGGAAACCAGACCGCATTATTTGTTGTGATTTCCAACAAAATTGGCTTTCAGGTGGAATCTCCTTCAGATGACTCTCCCCTCTTGATGTGATTTCACGGTACCGATGTGTTCGTCTACCAGAAGAAAAAAGTTTATATTGATAATTGCATGAAGGATTATGTACTGTATGCGTGGAGAATGTACAGTATTGATTTCTGCAGGAGGGAATGCGGGCAAACAGGAATTTGAAATACATAGGAATTATTTTGAAATTGAATAATGAGCGCAAAGCAAGTGATTTTATTTTTACACCTACGACAGTCCTTTTTAACTAGAAATAAAATCGTAAATAGTGGTCTGAAAATAATACTATACATTATAAATAATAGGTTAATGGAACATTCAGCGGCATGAAGTCTAATAGCTGAAGCTGAAATTTATATTGATTACTCTTAAAATCAACTTTCTTTGCCCTATTGTTTGGTATGAAAGAAATTTGAAAAATGAGTTCGTTCATAAAATGAGGAAATACACGTTTATATGGCATCAGACAAGCAAGCTAATATGAGAATGCACATCACGAGGACTCTGTTTACAAAATGGGAATGGGCTTTATAAATGAAAATATCATTTGAAATAACAAATTAATGCATACGGTTTTTGAAAGAACTAATACTGAAATGCTGCGAGACGTATTTGATATAAGTTAAAAAGAACTTCTAAATTCCTAGAGCAAATGTATGAACTAATCAGTTTAGAGGAGGAGGGCTAATGGAGGCTGGAGGTAAATAAAAATGCAGAGGGAAGGGCATCAATTTAATTAAGGAGGAGGAAGAAGTAGAGGGGGAGAGGTGAAAGTCCTATTTTGTTACGAGAAGGAATAAAAATGCAATGATATTTTTGTGTCCTGCCCTCCTTTGAAACTCAACCTGAGGAAATATCACTTATTTTTGACAGGGAAAGACTGCAGACAGAAAAGGATTCTTTTCTGTAATAATGCAAAGAATGTTAATGCGATTAAGATATAGTTGAAAAGTACACTTACATACTTTCACGAACGGAATAACTCAGTGTTTATCTTCTTTCCTGACAGAACTGAAAGAACTGGACATAGTATCCTTACTCACTACAGGTGCTGTAATATTTAGAATATTTTCTTAGATAAATAATTAGAGTATGATGTTTTCTTAGATAAATAACTAGAAGTATGATATTTTCTTAGATAAATAATTAAAGTATGATATTTTCTTAGATAAATAATTAAATTATATTTTCTTAGATAAATAATTAAAGTATGATATTTTCTTAGATAAATAATTAAAGGCCTTACCTTTCTCCTTAACCAGTTTTTTCAAAGCAGTGATAAAACATACAAACTAAATCTATTTCTCTAAATTTACTAATAATCCTTCTGTTATAGCTAACTGATAGCACCCTCTTGTTTATTGCGCTGACTCTCTAGAATCTTCAATTGACAAATGAAAGTGGATAATGAAAAAGCGGATACGTTTCCGTTTCAAGTGGCTTTGTCAATCACCCTGTCAAGAGAGCCACCGCTCTTTCTTGTTGCATTCCCGGCATTTCAAAAATATCATATTATTTTCAAATTCAATTCAACATTTATACATTAATATTTCAGATCACGAATTGACTTACAAGAAGTAATGAAGACCAGTTTTAAGTATATATATATATATATATATATATATATATATCTATATATATATATATATATATATATATATATATAGAGAGAGAGAGAGAGAGAGATACAAAGCGTGATGCCGCATATATATATATATATATATATATATATATATATATATATATATATATATATATATATATATATATATATATATAATATATATATATATATATATATATATATATATATATGCTATATATATATATATATATATGTGCATGTATGTATATACGAATGCAGTACTTAGCAAACAAAACATTCTTTAAATCAAGAGAAAAAAGTAAAATAAGACGATGACAAAGAAAAAGGAGAAAATGAAAAATATTTATACATATGCCATTCCAAATATTCCCCCAGTGACACCCAACCCAATTCCAAAACACAACATTTGGCATCTTCGGATTCCTCTTCTTCTCACCTTTCAAATGAACTGGCCCCATGTAGATATTCGCCTTCAGTTGCAATTTCCAAGACTTGAAGTAGTCCTTTCCCTACCTGCGACACACACACACTGGACCTCTCGAGAATGTCAGTTTCTCGTCAGAGTTCTTGTTGAAATACAATATCTCTGTTGGGTGCATTGCTAGCAAAGGGCGCGTGTTGTGAAAAGTGGTTCCCAAAATATCTCGCAACAGTTGTCTCGATCGTGTTCGTGTCAGAGGGCGACAGAATAGTTATATGTATTTCTTAATTTTATTTCTCATCCTCTGTCGAGATGAAGAAGAGATTGCATTTTCATCCATTTTTTTTTAATTTTCATTCGCTTTCTCTCTCTGGAAGAAGAAGAAGAAGAAGAAGAAGAAAAAGAGAAGAAAGAGAAAGAAAAAGAAGAAGAAGACGAAAAGAAGGAAGGAGTTGATGAACAAGAAACAAGGAGAAAAATAGGCTGAGT